>NW_027643625.1:115000-168031 GCF_032717465.1 Coenobita brevimanus
ATATATATATATATATATATATATATATATTGGTGTGTGTGTGTGTATATGTGTGTGTATGTGTGTGTGTGTATGTGTGTGTGTATGTGTGTGTGTATGTATGTGTGTGTGTGTGTGTGTGTGTATGTGTGTGTGTGTGTGTGTGTGTGTGTGTGTGTGTGTGTGTGTGTGTGTATGTGTGTGTGTGTGTGTGTGTGTGTGTGTGTGTGTGTGTATGTGTGTGTGTATGTATGTGTGTGTGTGTGTATGTGTGTGTGTGTGTGTGTGTGTGTGTGTGTGTGTGTGAAACCCTTTCATATCTAAAAGTCTCTTCAAAGCTGAAAGTCTCTTCAAAGCAATCATATGGAGACAGTAAGAGTGAAATCAAAGAAAAAATGTCATCTCACAGGAGAGGTAAAATCCTTTCAGGCCGGAGTGCTTAAAAAGGACGCGATAGCATCTCAAGGAAAGGTTGTGTCTGTCTGTCTCATTAACGTTTTGGGATGCGAGGTACTTCATTCCCGGCGACATGAGCGAGGCCACACCACACCATTCAAAGCCACTCTCTTACCACATGACGCCAAAGGCATAATCAATGGGTCTTGAAGCTCCAGCATCTATTATATTTGTATCCAGTTAATTTATTTTTACTAACTCCAAACGATATGGTTCAGTTTGGGAGAGAGTTTTCAAGAGGGGTTTGATACTCGTATAACCTTCATTAACACCTCCCCCAGAAAAAAAAAAAAAAAGGTCCAACGGTATTCTCAGTTGGATAAAATCGTCTGCAAACAGAAAGAAATACCTAAAAAACTGTGAGTAGTCTGATAGAATTTATAATTACGAAATCTGTGTAAGTTGCGGCGATCTATCCTTGGAATGTTATGACTTGTCTCAGGTAAAAATAATCACCTGATGTTAATTTGAATACAATAGTTGTGTCCATACCAGCTTAAGGATAATCGAAAGTTACCAACGATTATACTGACCGACTTCTCAGAGCTGAATAACCTTGTATTAGCATGACTAAAATACCCAGATGCATCCACGGCAGCGATGTGGTTAATATTCTTAGAGGCTGATCAGAATATAACAGATTTGATACTGTCCTGGAAATAACAGTCTACCTTTCAGCCTGACGAATTATTTAGCGTTTCTTTCTGTTGTTCAGGGAACTGTGAATATATAGAGGTTTTTGTCTGACACCTCATCCAGTGAAATGTGATCGGAACCAAAAAGCTCCTTCATCTCTGTCCCTATTCATCAACCACTCGTCCACCTCTCCGTCCTATACTACCCATCTGTTTTCATCATCCTTGATCTAGATTAACCTTTCTTCTCCTCGCAACTACTCCACTCTACATCTTCCCTTGTGTACTCCCTACATGTTCTATCCACGATCGTCTTGGCCTTCCTCTCTTCTTCCAACCATTACACTCTCATACATACTTCTCTTTGTGCTGTACTATCTTACATTGTTTGTTCAACCAGTTCTTTGCCAACTTTTCATTCATCTTTCTTCACTCACATGCTCTCTCCTTCATGTACTCCTTGGCTTTTCTTTCCATCCACGTTGTTATTGGCCTACCTATTTTTTGTCCTTTATACTTCATAACTCATATGCACCTTCCCTCACGGACTTTTTGTCTGTCCACCACCTCATTATTTATAATCTGTCTCTCCTCCCAACTATCTATCCCACAGCAGAACATCTATTCCACCAAAGTCAGTGGAGGGTAATGTTATCACTGGTGTCTGTCCGTAGAGTTGGGACGGTTGGGCGGGCGCATTGATTTAGTTTCTGGAGCAAATCTCAGAAAGTATTAAATGCAGTCATGAACTTTCATTATCGAACACTGTCACTTCAGTTTGTTCTTTGCCTTCGTCCCCTTTCTCTCTGTTATCCCTCTTTCATATATATTTCTTATGTACTCCCTCACTTCTATCCTTCCACCTTGCTCTTGGTCCACCTCTCTTTCCACGCCAATCTCTTACTCCCCATTACCTTCCTATGACCAAACCACATCAGTGTTGCTGAAAGTAAAGGAAGAAAAACTGAACTGCTGCAGCCAGATTGTGTGTGCGCGGGGAAGGATACCTGTGTGTGTGTGTGTGTGTGTGTATGTGTGTGTGTGTGTGTGTGTGTGTGCGCGCGCTTCGTGTTCCATGTGTTTTCTGTAACTGTTGCTCCGTTTTTCGTCTGTTTTATATATTTTGTTTGTGCTTTGTGTTACTGCAGCTTTATATGCTTGTATGTCTCGTGCGTCTATGAGTTCCTTTTATAGATACGATTGCTTCTTCCGGAATACAGCAAATGTTTTCAGTTTATTTCGCTCTGTGGACGATTATATAAGAGCGTCGTGGAAAATACTGGAATTAGAAAAACTGCAGTAGATACAGCCTTGTTTACCAGATATCCTGCCCAAGTTTCATTAGCAGATACGTTGTCCAAGTTGAATAAAATCGTCTGAAGTAAGAAAAAGCTTGAAGAGACGTTGCTGTACTGAAAGTCGTTGGATATGCCTTGTTTTATGTCTGTTCGTACGTGGCTGCGAGATAACAGACTCAGGTTTAGTCTTTTATGGCAAGCGTTAATAGATATCTCAGTGCTTTCTTTAATATGGATGTTAATATATCACTGGAGTGTTTCTAAAGCTTTCCGCCTCCTCTCAAGTAAACATGTTTACTGTGTATTACACTCTCCCAATTGGTAGCATAACTGGTGTGTTAACAGATCCCCACCTCTCAGACAAGGGTGTTTACTCGTCTCTGTTACATGAGTGTCTATTACACACGTCCTATTGGTAATCTGTTGATGGTATGTTTTTCAAAGCCTCCCACCTGTCTCTCGTGCAACGGTGTTTATTATCTATTACACTCCTCTTATTAGTGATGTGTCAAGAGCATGTTTTTAGATTCCGACCATCCTCGTGCAAGGCTTTTTACTGATGATTACACACACGATATTGGGAAGCGTACTCCTCTCTGATTATACGACAACTCTCTCAAATCATGCATGGTCTTCTCATAGCCTTCATCAGCCTCTGAACCACGTAGTCTCGTCTGCTTATGCTTGCACTCCTCATAGTCCTAATCAGACCTCAGAGCTACCTATCCAAGCCGTATATTACTGTTATCCTGTGTTCTTTTTATCGTTCTTCTTTTTTTCACTTTTTCTGGCCCCATTCATGCCTTTCTGCGTTTTGTTTCAGTCTTTTGCTCTCTTTATCTCATACTCTGTTTTTTTTGGTTTTACTCTCTGCTCTTTTTCTCTTATCCTACCTCTTTATCTCTCGTATCCCTGCCACGGTTCGTCAATTAAATATTTCACGGTTGATTATGCAGATACGAGGCTGTAAATAATGACTAGGCAAGATGATATATTGTAGCCGTTGCGAATCAGACAGACATATATGGTAAAAGGTGAAACATAAACTTACATCTGCACTTGTAAATTGAGCTGGGGTAAAGAGAGAGAGAGAGAGAGAGTATATATTTTTCCTTATAGAAAACATCTCACACACCTTAAACACACAGACACACACACACACACACACAAGATGGATACCAAGCTTAAGGGACCTAAGCTACGAAAAAAGACTAAATAAACTGAATCTACCAACACTACAGGAGAGAAGGAAAAGAGGTGACATGATATTGCTATATATGTGCATATCAGGAAAGGAGAAAATAGACATAAATGATTACTTAACATATGGAGAAGCATCAGCAAGAGGACACTGCAAAAAACTGCTTAAGAAGAGAGGTGATAAAGACGTAAGGAAATTCAGTTTCCCAAACAGAGCAATTGATCAATGGAATGCACTACCGAATGAAATAGTGTGTGCCAAAACAATTCACAAATTTAAGGATATGTACGATAAATATGGTTTAAGACACTCTCTCGTAAAAGTCTTGGTCCCTGTCGAAACGCCTAAATTTACTGCATTGTCAAAGTGGTTTATGCATTGCGGTCTTTTGTTGGTCGGAGCCCTCCAAAGTCAAGTATGACAGGAGGTGGACGTGGTTTTGTGTGTGTGTGTGTGTGTGTGTGTGTGTGTGTGTGTGTGTGTGTGTGTGTGTGTGTGTGTGTGTGTGTGTGTGTGTGTGTGCGCGTGTGCGCGCGCGCGCGCGCGCGCTTCGTGTTCCATGTATTTTCTGTATCTGGTGTTCCGATTTAAATCTGTTTTATATATTATGTTTGTGCTTTGTGTTACTGCAGCTTTATGTGCTTGTATGTTTCGTGAGAGTAAAGGTGAACTGCTTAAGAGCAGTAAAATCATGGACAGAGAAACCTGGACACTCAAGGGCTGGGCTGAGAAATTCTCTTCCCCATTCGATTTTTCCATTAAATCTTCTTCCATATGAACCGTACCCCGCACCCCCTTCCTTGCCTCAAGAGACAAGTGACCACTCCTCACCTCACCCGCCCGCCCTCCCTCTCTCCATACATCCCGTCATCCCCCCCCCCCCGTCTCTCTCTCTCTCTCTCTCTCTCTCTCTCTCTCTCTCTCAAAGGTTCTGTAAGGTGAATAATAATGTCAATGCAAAGTATACGTTTACTGATATAATTATTATAAAATAAATAAAGCATGTTAGTATAAAATAAATAAAGCATTTTAACACATTTAAAGATAACTGCAATTCGCGGGTAGACAAATGTAGCCAGCTTTTAAGCGGCGTCAGCATACACTCTGCCTCTCAACATTTGCTTTTCTCCTTTCTTCTCTCCCTTCCTCATCTACTCGGTCTGTCTGTCTATCTGTCTCAGTATCTGATTTCCTCCTTTCTTCTGTCCCTGTTACTTTCTCTTAACACCTTCCCTCATTCTCTCTCTCTCTCTCTCAGTCAGTATCGAATCCAACCTCCTTTATTTCCATTTTCCAATCACTTCTTGCAGGCGGTTTGGCACAGACCTGACATGATTATTATTTATCCGTCTGCTTATCTATTCCTACCTATCTGTCTGCCTGTGTTTTTCTGTCGATCGATTTACGTATATATATATATATATATATATATATATATATATATATATATATATATATATATATATATATATGAAGAGAGCATTGAATGTGAGAGGGATGTTTGTAGAGCAAGGAAGAGTGGCTGTGCGTGATAGAAATGAATGGAGAGAAATTGTGAATGAATAAATGATGACGCAGCCTTGGGGGGATATTCTCCTACATTTGTCTGATCAGCTGATCAGGCAGATGCGGGTAAAGGGATGGGTCTATTATGATGTGGCAGGTGTAAACCAGCTCTGCTGTAGGGCCTTGCTGTGGATGTCACTGATTGCACGGCGCAATTGTCCCTCGTGCGGTGTGGTGCGGTGAGGAATTGTTCCTTCTCCCCCTTGGGGCTAAGATGCGAATGACCGTGTTAGAGTGGATGAGTAAGTGTCGACCTGTAGGCTGTAACATATATCAACTTTAAGGAACGTCAGTTATACAGAGATGGAGAAGTGATAGACAAATTTAACATCATGTGTTTTTAGTAAGACCACAGCAACAACTCACCCAAACCATCAACATATTAACTTGGAACATAAATGCTGTGCGAACCAAGCTGGAGAAGAATGAGGTGCAAAGATTGTTATTAAAGTTTGATGTTGTCAGCCTAAATGAGACAAAAACACAACTGTCTGTGCATTTGCCAGGATTTGTGACGTTCAGGTGTGTGAATAATGTTTCAACTCATCGGGGAGGTACAGTTGTGTTGGTAAAAAATTATTTAGCAGGTTATGTAGAGAGCGTTGATTACGGAATACAGGATCAAGTATGGATGAAATTTAAATGTATTCCTAATGTAATATTTGGGTTTTGTTATATTCCACCACATGATTCTGAGTATTTTTCTTACAATTCATTTGCCTCAATCCAAGAAAAGATTATTGATGGTGATTGTAGGTGTGTAATTATAGGCGATCTTAATTCCAGATTTGGTAAATATGTTCGGGAGTTACCTTCCCGTAGTGATATTCCTGATGCCTATATGTATTGCTACCCAGTTATACACGACACTATAAATGCCCCTAATGACAATGCTTATGTACTATCTACGATTTGCATAGACAACAAGATGTTGGTACTAAATAACATAAAGACGACGACTAATCCTTTTAAAGGTGATCTGACTTTTCGTAAAGGAGGTAGTTGGGTGTCAGAGTTGGATGTGTGTGTGGTACCGTGTGGATTGGTTGATGATATTAAATCCTTGTGTGTGCATAATATGGAATGTTTGCCATCGGATCATGCTCCCGTTAGCATTGAGGTAAATATCCCAGTTACTAGTGTAGACTCCCTATACCGCCGTGCATGTCACCTTGGAGGTCATGCATCGCTGTTAAATGTCAGGGAGAGTAGTTCGGTGGCTCGCAGTCCAATTAAGTTTTCAACAATAGATTTGGATATGTTTCGAAATAATGTACAAAATCTTGATGTTCCCAATTGCGAGGATGAACATAATATAGATAATCTTGCTCATAATATTGCTGATGCTTTGTACGAATGTGCAAGAGCTAGCCGAAGCGCTGTGGGCGTTCTCGGTGGTGGTGGTGGTGATAGTAGCTTATCCCGCTGGGAGAGGATGATGCAGGACAGGGATGATAGACGGGTGTGGCAGGCAATCAGTTGGAAGGGAGACTTAAATGATGAATTACAGGCTAACAATAGACCCTCTGATGAAGAATTTCGTGGCTACTATGAAGAGTTAATGAATATTGATATAGATAATCTTGATGAATGCCGACATAGCAATGTAACTATACCTGTGTTAGATAACCCCATCTCCCCTGCAGAGGTTAATGCACAAATTAGTAAGCTCAAAGCAGAAAAAGCTTGTGGGCCAGATGGCATTGCACCAGGGATTTTTAAGCTGTTGCCTGCCCAGTGGATAATGCTTATTGTTAATATGTTTAATGTGATATTCTCTAACGCACAATATCCTGCACTTTGGGACTAGGGCCAAGTTGATTACTATTTTTAAGAAAGGGAATAGAAAGGATGTTAAGAATTATAGAGGTATAAGTATAATAGATAGCATCTCCAAACTCTATGATATGGTGTTGTGCTCCCGTTTGGAGATGTGGTTTAAGCCGTATCGTGAACAATCAGGAGCGCAAAGGGGTCGTGGCTGTGTGGAGCACATAGTGACATTACGCCTCCTAACAGATTTAGCTAGAAAGAAAAAGAAAAAGTTATTTGTAACACTCGTTGATTTTAGTAAGGCTTATGACCGGGTACAAAGACATATTCTAATAAGAATTTTAAAGCGTCTTGGATGTGGTATGGTTATGTTGGGTGCTATTGGTGCTGTATATAATGTTACTGAGAGCATTATTGGTACTGCCATGTTTGCTGCCACACTGGGAGTTCGTCAGGGATCCCCTACATCTTGTTTGTTTTTTATATTATACGTGAACGATTTGATTAAACTGATAAAAGATCATTGTGGTGATGACGGATTCTTGAGGTGGCTACATATTTTAATGCAGATGGATGATACTGTGCTGCTCTCCACTTCGCGCAGTGGGATGATTAATAAGTTGTCATTGATGATGCAATATTGCGATGAGTATGATACGAAAGTGAACGGAGAAAAAACAAATTTTTTTGTAATACATGGTACGCCTGAGGATAAGGAAGATTTGCGGGTAGAGGGTCTGGTGGTAGAACAGTGTACTCAGTATATGTATCTTGGTTCACCATTTACGGCTGACGGCTCAGTTTCGTCATCGGTCAGGGCTCACGCAGACGCCAAAATGACTCATGTCATCAAATTCATTTCATTTTTAAGGAAAAATAATGACATTCCTTTTTGTGTTAAGAAGCGTGTGTTTGATGCTTGTTTGGTGTCGGCTATTTTATATGGATGTGAGTCTTGGCTGGGTGCGGACCTGAGACCGGTTGTGAGGTTGTATAATTGGTCTTAATGTTAGGTTAACTACGTGTAATGACTTGTGTTATGTAGAATCTGGTTATCCTCAGTTACAGTCCTTAGTTAAATGCAAGCAAAGAAAGTTTTTTCGTAAGATGTGGAATGAGAGGCAAGGAATGGATGATGACCCATTAGTTTTAGCCATTAATACTGTTATGAACAATCAATACCAGACCCATACATACATTAACAATTTATTACATAATGAAAGGGATGATATAGCTGAAGGATTTCGGGACCTGAAGGCCATAATTTCCAACTCAGAGTCTTCCAAACGTAAAACATATATGGAAATAAACCCAGAATTAAATGTCCATTCAGTATACAGAGAGAATAACTATGTAAGTGAACACTATCGCGTTGCTTTTACGCGGTTCCGAGTGTCAGCACATTCTCTAGCAATAGAGGTGGGCCGATGGAACAGAAGGGGACGTGGAAGGCTGCCAGTAGAGGAGAGGGTATGTGAGTGTGGTGAGATACAAAATGAGATTCATGTGGTACAAGAATGTGCTATGACGCAACACTTGTGAGACGTTTATAATTTTTCAACTATCACAGATATATTTTCTAATAGATATGATGATGTTCAAAGATGTACTATAATTTTCAAGATCTTGGATACTTATAAAGTATAAAACATAGATGTTTAAAGGAAGGAAGTAAATAGATAAAGCATATGTTATTCCTGGGTACATAAAGGTCACTGTTCATATTACTTTAAGTTAAGGAGTACGTGTTTTATATGCTTTGAGCATTTGTGTCTTTGATTTTTCTTTGAAGTTGATATGAAATCCAGGGTGGGCGTAGGTTCTGATGTGAGAGTTTGTATCATTATATTTACTTGGAGTTACAAAGGCAGGTGTAGTCAGTGCTTTTCACTGTCGTGCCGCTGTGTTATCTATGAATTCCCTTTAGGGTGTTGTAATTTGTTTTGAGTATTTCATTGTATTATTATATATGTACTTTTACTGGACCAATCTTTAAAATAATGTGTATGATCATTTGTAGCTGTGGTCAATAAAATTCTATCTATCTATCTATCTGTGTGTGTGTGTGTGTGTGTGTGTGTGTGTGTGTGTGTGTGTGTGTGTGTGTGTGTGTGTTCGTGTGCGCTTGAAGCTGTGTGTACTTGAGTAATGCCCACATGCACACACAAATGCCTGGACAGTAGTGTGTGTGTGTGTGTGTGTGTGTGTGTGTGTGTGTGTGTGTGTGTGTGTGTGTGTGTGTGTGCAAACGTGTGTACTTGGCTGATATCCACATGCATACACACAAAGGCCAGGATACACAGAGTAGTTGTTTATGTGTGTGGGTTTATGAATAGACTACACTTACACTCAGGCCAGGACAGACATAGGGTAGTGTGTGTGTGCGTATGTGTTTGTATGTGTTAACAGAATACACATACAGAGTACCATGTGTGTGAACAGAATATGTAGAGTAGCATGTGTGTGTGTACGTGTGACTAGAATACACATGTAGACGGGTGTGCTACCCACACTGACACCCTCTAATTCTTTCAGCCAGGATTGGAGACGTACCGTGTATATGTCACGACTCCATATTATAATTACAAATCATAATAGATAGCATGATGGATAGATAGATAGACAGATAGATAGACAGACAGACCGCTAGAAGCAGCAAGTACGTGTGGACATTCAAGTGCATATACATACATACCAGTTCTCACAAACCACTTACTAAAGTCAGTGTGTGTGTGTGCGTGTGTGTGTGTGTGTGTGTGTGTTCTAATACAGTCTCCCCATTCCTCTTATTTTTTTTTACGTCATTATTATCCACACAAAAGAAACCTACTGTAACTTATAAAAGATACTGTACCCACACAGTGAAATTGTGGGAAGTGCCATAATAGAACGAATTAAGTCAGACCAGAATCGTATTCTTCCATATGAATAGTTATCGACACAGTGAAATCAAGACCTACTGTAACGACATCTTACACTGACATGGTTATATCGTGAACATGGGCCTCGTCTAGTTCCTATTTTGGTATGAAAACCCAAATGCTTAACATCTATCTATCTATCTATAGCCCGACGCCCTAATCCCGCAAAGGGTGGCCACAGAGAAAACGCCTCCAAGTCGCTCTGTCACCCACCATTTGACTATCCACCTCCCAACTCACCCCCCCCCCTCCCTCATATACCTCTCAACTCCATCCCTCCACCTC
The DNA here is from genome assembly GCF_032717465.1 of Coenobita brevimanus. NCBI lineage: Eukaryota > Metazoa > Arthropoda > Malacostraca > Decapoda > Coenobitidae > Coenobita > Coenobita brevimanus. Next base: position 125,115 of record NW_027643625.1, read on the forward strand.
ATCCTCGGTCTACCCCTCCCTCTCCCCCCCTCCATCTCACCTACATACACCCTCTTAGTCTTTCTTTCTCCATACTCTTCACATGTCCAAACCACCTCAGTGCATTTCTCCTAATCTTCTCAATCACATTCACATCCACCCCACAACGTTCCTTCACTTCTTCATTCGTCAACCTGTCCCTCCACGTCACTCCACATGCTCCTCTCAAGTAACTCATTTCCACTGCTCTCACTCTTGACTTGTTCCCCTCTTGCAAGGTCCACGCCTCGCTTTCATACGTCAGGGTAAGGATCACAATACTATCATGCAGTGACTTCTTAACTTCCATACTCACCTCCCTATTTCTCATCATTGCTTTCAGTGTAAAAACAACCTTCCTTCCCTGCTGTACCCTTTCACGTACTTCATCCCCCAAAGTTCCATCCTTACTCATCACACTACCCAAGTACTTGAATGCACTCACATTCTCCATACCCTCACCAACTAACCTCACTGCACACTCTGTGACTTCATTCCTCTCGAATACCATAACTTTACTTTTGTTTACATTAACTTTCAGATTCCTCCTCCTATACACTGTCCCAAATTCATTCACCAAACCTTGCAACTCTCATTCATCTTCACTCAACAATACTGTATCATCAGCAAACAGAAACACCGGAAGCTTCCAAATGCTTAACATAATGTCTGAATTAATGGCATATCTGTCACACTGATCAGAATTAAGACGTACTGTAACGATATCTTATACATGTACTTTATGGGTTATAACCAGGACAACACGACTCTCATCTAGTTCCTATGTTGATATATAAACCCAAATATCTAAGTATGTATGGACGAACTAATGGCGTACTCATCATATTTATCAGAATTAACTTATTATAAATCAATTACTTACTAGGTACTGTGCTATATAATGGAGTAGTTTTCTCAATATTCATTGTACTCACCAAAGATCCTGCGATGGGTGAAAACAGAGGAGGACGGTACACACTGTCCCTGCAAGGAAAATGGAATGATTACTATAACTGCACATTATATGGCTACATAAAACTAATATTATAAATGTGAATTTCTCTCAGAATAAGGCATAAAAAATTGTCATTCCAATTTGCGAATAACTCTGCAGGTACACATTATCTCATGCATGGTGTACACTAACATTTTTTTTTTTATATATGCTTGCCTGGTGCACGTGTGAGTGAATGTGTGAATATTTTATGTATACATGTGTGTGTGTGTGTGTGTGTGTGTGTGTGTGTGTGTTTCCTTCGTGTTCCATGTTTTCTGTATCTGGTGCTCCGTTTTTCGTCTGTTTTATATATTTTGTTTGTGCTTTGTGTTACTGAAGCTTTATATGCTTGTATGTCTCGTGTGACTAAAGGTGAACTGCTTAAGAACAGTTCCTTTTATAGATACGATTGCTTCTTCCGGAATACAGCAAATGTTTTCAGTTTATTTCGCTCTGTGGACGATTATATAAGAGCGTCGTGGAAAATACTGGAATTAGAAAAACTGCAGTAGATACAGCCTTGTTTACCAGATATCCTGCCCAAGTTTCATTAGCAGATACGTTGTCCAAGTTGAATAAAGTCGTCTGAAGTAAGAATAAGCTTGAAGAGACGTTGCTGTACTGAAAGTCATTGGATATGCCTTGTTTTATGTCTTATCGTATGTGGCTACGAGATAACAGACTCAGGTTCATTCTTTTAAGGCAAGCGTTAATAGATATCTCAGTGCTTTCTTTAATATGGAGGTTAATATATCACTGGAATGTTTCTAAAGCTTTCCGCCTCCTCTCAAGTAAGCATGTTTACTGTGTATTACACTCTTCCAATTGGTAGCATAACTGGTGTGTTAACAGATCCCCACCTCTCAGGCAAGGGTGTACTCTCGTGTCTGTTACATGGGTGTCTATTACACACGTCCTATTGGTAATCTGTTGATGGTATGTTTTTCAAAGCCTCCCACCTGTCTCTCGTGCAACGGTGTTTATTATCTATTACACTCCTCTTATTAGTGATGTGTCAAGAGCATGTTTTTAGATTCCGACCACCCTCGTGCAAGGCTTTTTACTGATGATTACACGGAACTGAAGCTTGGACATTGTTGGAAGGACACAAGTCAAGAGTGAGAGCAGTAGAAATGAGTTATTTAAGAGGAGCCTGTGGAGTCACGTGGAGAGACAGGCTGACGAATGAAGATATAAAGGAGCGTTGTGGTGTTGATGTGGATGTGATAGGAAGCGTTATGAGGAACACACTGAGGTGGTTTGGCCATGTGGAGAGAATGGATGGTGAAACACTGACGAAGAGAGTGTATGTGAGTGAGGTGGAGGGGGGAAGAGGGACAGGGAGGCCGAGGATGAGATGGAGAATTATATGAGAGATGGGGGGGTGTGAGTTGGGAGCAGGGCAGTGAAATGGCGGGGGACAGGGCGACTTGGAGGCGATTTGTTTGTGGCCACCCCAAACGGGATTGAGGCGTCTGGCAATAGATAGACAGATAGACACACACCATATTGGGAGTCGTACACGTCCTGTCTGATTATACGATGACAACTCTCTCAAATCATGCATGGTCTTCTCATAGCCTTCATCAGCCTCTGAACCACGTAGTCTCGTCTGCTTATGCTTGCACTCCTCATAATCCTAATCAGACCTCAGAGCTACCTATCCAAGCCGTATATTACTATTATCCTGTGTTCTTTTTATCGTTCTTCTTTTTTTCACTTTTTCTGGCCCCATTCATGCCATTCTGCGTTTTGTTTCAGTCATTTGCTCTCTTTATCTCATACTCTGTTTTTTTTGGTTTGACTCTCTGCTCTTTTTCTCTTATCCTACCTCTTTATCTCTCGTACTCCTGCCACGGTTCGCCAATTAAATATTTCACGATTTATGATGCAGATACGAGGCTGTAAGTAATAACCAGGCAAGATGATATATTAAAGCCGTTGCGAATCAAACAGACATATATGGTAAAAGGTCAGACACAGACTTACACATGCACTTCTAAACTGAACTGGAGTAAAGATACATAGAGAGAGAGAGAGAGAGAGAGAGAGAGAGAGAGAGAGAGAGTTTAAATTTTTGTTTACAGAACACATCTCACACACCATAAACTCACACAGACACAGACACACACACACATAGACAGACACACACACATAGACAGACACACACACACCATCTTCTACTTGTACACAGAACCGGCGAAACTTGGACTGTTACACCCGTAGACTCTCAGAGAGCATCATTTCTTATACAGCGATTTTATGGGCGACCGAAGGTTAGGTTAGGTCACTTTGGGCAGGGTTTGGTCTGAAGAGATAATTTTTGGTTGGGTTGGGTTCAGATCGACTAGATATAGACGGATTAGGTTAGATTGCTTTAGAATAGCTCGGTTTTGATATATTTTGGGTCGGGTTCTATTGGGTTGGGTTAGGCTGGGATAGGTTCGGTTGGATTTGGTCATTTGAGGCTTGAGTGGGTTTCGTTAGGTCGGGTATGGTATGGTTAAGTGAGACTGGGTAGGATTAGGCAAGGTTAGATGCGATTAGGCTGCATCAGAATTAGTTAGTTTAGGTATGGGGAGGTTACGTGAGATAGTGAGATTCAATACAATTAGACTGGGTTAGGTGAGGTTAAGTTAGATTAGTTTCGGTTATTTTAGGTTGAATTAGGTCACTCGAGGTTAGGCCAGGTTCAGTTCCAGCAAATATGGATAGGTTAGGCGCAACTGGCCTAAAATAAGATTCAGAAAACGTTATAAAAAAATCCCCTCCTCCCATCTGATTCTGTGACCTACGTCTTGGCTTCAGTCTTTCTCTCCCTATTTCACTCTCTCGTAAAAGTCTTGGTCCCTGTCGAAACGCCTAAATTTACTGCATTGTAAAAGTGGTTTATGCATTTCGGTCTTTTGTTGGTCGGTCCTTCCAAAGCCAAGTATCGCACGAGGTGGACGTGGTTTTGTGTGTGTGTGTGTGTGTGTGTGTGTGTTCATGTGCGTGTGCGCTTGAAGCTGTGTGTACTTGAGTAATGCCCACATGCACACACAAAGGCCAGGACAGTAGTGTGTGTGTGTGTGTGTGTGTGTGTGTGTGCAAACGTGTGTACTTGGCTGATATCCACATGCATACACACAAAGGCCAGGACACACAGAGTAGTTGTTTATGTGTGTGGGTTTATGAATAGACTACACTTACACTCAGGCCAGGACAGACATAGGGTAGTGTGTGTGTGCGTATGTGTTTGTATGTGTTAACAGAATACACATACAGAGTACCATGTGTGTGAACAGAATATGTAGAGTAGCATGTGTGTGTGTACGTGTGAATAGAATACACATGTAGACGTCACTGACACCCTCTAATTCTTTCAGCCAGGATTGGAGACGTAGCGTGTATATGTCAGGACTCCATATTATAATTACAAATCATAATAGATAGCATGATGGATAGATAGATAGACAGATGGATAGAAGCAGCAAGTACGTGTGGCCATTCAAGTGCATATACATACATACCAGTTCTCACAAACCACTTACTAAAGTCAGTGAATAATATCTTTACAAACACTCACGACGCAGTGCCAAGCGACATAGGTTTCATAGCACCCTTTTTTTTTTTTTTAGGGATTTATGTGTATTAAACCTTAAGAATTCTTTAGTATGTTGCGTTTATTGTTTTGATATAGACACAATTTCCATCAGTAACCTTCAGAATGACACCAATGTGTAATGTACAAAATAATTCGCTATGGAAAACGTGTTAGGAAATCTCAAGAGTCACATATAATATGGGCCAAAACCTTATGACATCTAACCTTCAATCCGATGACCTAACAGTAATGAGGGGGAAGTGAAGACTAAAGCTCACCCTTTCAAGTAGGAAAGTCTGCTTCCTAAATGAATAAAATTGCTTGTCGGTATCCACACTATAATGAACCCCTTCAATACGATGTCTACCAGATTTAATTATTGCAACTACCAGGAGATTTTATTCAACTTATGACATTTCAAAACTCTTCACCTTAAGTGGAACTGCCGAGACAGACAAAGAAAGAGACAGACGGAAGCAGAGACTAACAGAGAGACAGAGGCACAGGCAGAGGAAGATTTAGAGAGAAAGAGATTGGATCAGTTACAAGGACAGGGAAAACTGAGGAGAGGAAATCAGGTAAGGAGAAGGGTAGAAAGACCGAGAGAGAGACTGAGACAGAGAGAAGGAGGCAGAGACAAACAACATGATGCAGAGGTGAGTGCATGCAACTGAATGAGGTAAACGTGAGAGGATGCGGGGTTTGGAAGTGGAGGAAATGGAACGATTCTTTCAGTCCAAAATGGGAAAGGCTGAAAGAGTGCGCACATATTCATTCACGCAAACACTGATACAAGCACTGATCAGCGCATGCACGCACACTAATACACGCAGGCACTGATAGGCACTGATACACACAGGCACTGAATCACACAGGCACTGATACACACAGGCACTGAATCACACAGGCACTGAATCACACAGTGTGTGTGTGTGTGTGTGTGTGTGTGTTCTAATACAGTCTCCCCATTCCTCTTATTTTTTTTACGCCATTATTATCCATACAAAAGAAACCTACTTTAACTTATAAAAGATACTGTACCCACACAGTGAAATTGTGGGAAGTGCCATAATAGAACGAATTAAGTCCGACCAGAATCGTATTCTTCCATATGAATAGTTATCTATCTATCTATCTATCTATTGCCAGACGCCTCAATCCCGTTTGGGGTGGCCACAAACAAATCGCCTCCAAGTCGCCCTGTCCCCCGCCATTTCACTGCCCTGCTCCCAACTCACACCCCCCTCTCTCATATACCTCTCCACCCCATCCCTCAATCTCATTGTCGGCCTCCCCCTCCCTCTTCCCCCCTCCGCCTCACTCACATACACTCTCTTCGTCAGTCTTTCACCCTCCATCCTCTCCACATGGCCAAACCACCTCAGTGTGTTCCTCATAACGCTTCCTATCACATCCACATCCACACCACAACGCTCCTTTATATCCTCATTCGTCAGCCTATCTCTCCACGTGACTCCACAGGCTCCTCTTAAATAACTCATTTCCACTGCTCTCACTCTTGACTTGTGTCCTTCCAACAACGTCCAAGCTTCACTTCCATACGTTAGAGTTGGTATCACAATACTGTCATGTAGTAACTTTTTCACTTCCATGCTCACTTCCCTGTTTCTTATCACTGCTTTCAAGGAACCAGCAACCTTTCTTCCCTGCTGTACCCTTTCAAGCACTTCACCCTCCAAACCTCGATCCTTACTCATCACACTGCCCAAATACTTAAACGTACTCACATTTTCCAATTCCTCACCATCCAACCTCGCTATACATTCACTAACTTCACCTCTCTCAAAGACCATCACTTTACTCTTCCCTATATTCACCTTTAGGTTCCGTTTCTTACACACTCTCTCAAACTCATTCACCAAGCCTTGCAGCTCCCCTTCGTCTTCACTCAACAACACAGTATCATCTGCAAACAACAGTACAGGGAGTTTCCAAACACGATCTTCTCTCACCAGGGCCACTCCAACATCCACTACCCTACCTTGTACCTCTTTTATTACCCCATCCATGTACAGATTGAACAACCATGGAGACATGACACATCCCTGTTTCAAACCAACTTTCAAAGAGAAAAATTCTCTTAGTTCACCATCCACACGCACTGCAGCTTTCGCACCATCGTACATACTCTTCACAGCATTCAACAACTTCCCATCTACTCCATATATTCTTAACACTTTCCACAATCCTTGTCTATCCACCCTGTTATATGCTTTTTCCAAATCCATGAAAGCTGCATACAACTTCTTTCCCTTCTCTAGAAACTTTTCCACTAAAGATCTAAGAATGAATATCTGATCTACACAACCTCTTCCCTTCCTAAAGTCTCCCTGTTCTTCTCCAACTAATTTCTCTGTTCTTTCTCTAACTCTGTCTATAAGTATCCTACCATACACTTTTCCTATTATACTAAGAAGACAAATGCCCCTATGATTACCACACACTTCTTTTTCCCCTTTTCCTTTGTACAAGGGAATAATTATACCTGACTTCCAATCCTCCGGGACTCTACCTTCCTCCCAGGCCAATCTGCATATCTTCCACATCCATTCTACTACTATCTCTTCCCCATGCTTCAGCATTTCACCACACACTCCATCAATTCCAGGGGCTTTCCCCGATTTAACTTTCTTCATTGCTTCCACAACTTCTATCCTACTGATTTCTTCCTGTCTTCTCACCTCCCTCTTTCTCCCAGCCATTCCCCAGCCAGTTATACTTGCATTACTTCCATCCTCTACGTTCAACAATTCCTTAAAGTGTTCTCTCCATCTGCTCACTTTTTCTCCCTTCTCCACTAGTAATCTACCATTTTTATCTTTCACTCCCCTGCTAACTTCACTTCCACCCTGTCTTACTCTTTTCACTTCTCTCCAGAACATTTTCTTACAGTCCCTCCACTTTACACTCAAATTCCTTCCAAATTCCTCATCCACTCTCTTCTTACTCTCTCTTACTAATCTTTTCACCTCTCTCTTTCTTTCCACATATAACTCTCTCTTCCGCTTCTCAACTTCTTCCACGCCCCTATTTCTCATCCATTCATTGTATGCTTTCTTCTTTAGTGCCACAGCCTGTTTCACCTCTTCAGTCCACCACGCTGTTCCTTGCACCCCCCTCCGTCTTCTCTTCCTTCCACACACCACATCACATGCTGCACATATTTCTTCTGTAAATATCTTACACACACCTTCCACGTCTCCCATCTGCTCCAATTCATATTTGCCCAATCGTTCCTCCACTTCTCTCTTATACTCTGCCTTTTTCTCATCCTCTTGTAACCTCTCCACTCTCCTTGCAACTACTCCTTCCTCTCGTCTTTCCCTTCTTCTATTCCTCCATCTTACTTGCATCCTAATTCTGGCCACCACCAAGTAGTGGTCAGAAAGTCCACTCCCCCAACCTCTATACACTCTTGCATCCTTTACACATCTTCGCATCCTTTCATCCACACACACATAATCAATCATTGCCTTCCTTTCATTCAGTTCACCACCCACCCTTCTCATCACTCGCCATGTATACCTGTGGATCATTTTATGCCTGAAGAGGGTATTGGCTATCACCAGCCCCCTCCCAGCACAAATGTCCACTAACGCACTGCCATTCTCATCTATCTCAGCAGGCACACCCCACTCACCAACTATTCCATCCACCTTCACATTACCAACTTTACCATTCATATCACCAATCAAAAACACTCTCTCATTCCTTCCAAACTTTTCCATGCACACTTCCACATTTGTCCAGAACTCTTCTCTCACTCTTCTAGCACGATCTTGCGTTGGCGCATACACACACACAATCGCCCACATTTGTATTCCAACTTTCAACTTTACCCACACGATCCTTGACCCAACTGATCCATACTGTCTTATGCTCTTCTTCCATCTTTTACTCACAACTATACATACTCCTTCCTTTGCCCTCTCATTCTCATCTACTCCTGCACATATACCCCATCCATACTCCCATTCTCTCACACTTTCTCCTCTCCATTTTGTTTCAGTTATTCCACATACATCCACTTTCGCACCCTCAAGCACCTGGACAATCTCTCTCTCTTTCACCTCATCGACACAGTGAAATCAAGACCTACTGTAACGACATCTTACACTGAGATGGCTATATCGTGAACATGGGCCTCGTCTAGTTCCTATGTTGGTATGTAAACCCAAATGCTTAACATCCATCTATCTATCTATAGCCTGACGCCCTAATCCCGCAAAGGGTGGCCACAGACAAAACGCCTCCAAGTCGCTCTGTCACCCACCATTTGACTACCCTCCTCCCAAATCACCCCCCCCTCCCTCTTATACCTCTCAACTCCATCCCTCCACCTCATCCTCGGTCTACCCCTCCCTCTCCCTCCCTCCACCTCACCTACATACACCCTCTTATTTAGTCTTTCATTCTCCATTCTCTTCACATGTCCAAACCACCTCAGTGCATTTCTCCTAATCTTCTCAACCACATTCACATCCACCCCACAACGTTCCTTCACTTCTTCATTCGTCAACCTACCCCTCCACGTCACTCCACATGCTCCTCTCAAGTAACTCATTTCCACTGCTCTCACTCTTGTCTTGTTCCCCTCTTGCAAGGTCCACGCCTCGCTTCCATACGTCAGGGTAAGGATCACAATACTATCATGCAGTGACTTCTTAACTTCCATACTCACCTCCCTATTTCTCATCATTGCTTTCAGTGCACAAACAACCTTCCTTCCCTGCTGTACCCTTTCACGCACTTCATCCCCCAAAGTTCCATCCTTACTCATCACACTACCCAAGTACTTGAATGCACTCACATTCTCCGTATCCTCACCAACTAACCTCACTGCACACTCTGTGACTTCATTCCCCTCGAATACCACAACTTTACTTTTGTGATGAGTAAGGATGGAGGTTTGGAGGGTGAAGTGCTTGAAAGGGTACAGCAGGGAAGAAAGGTTGCTGGTTCTTTGAAAGCAGTGAAAAGAAACAGGGAAGTGAGCATGGAAGTGAAAAAGTTACTACATGACAGCAGTGGCGGCGCCAAGGGGGGGCTTGGGGGGGCTGAAGCCCCCCAATAATGAGCCAAGCCTCCCCATCAGCCCCCCCAATATTGCCAGATTCCAAAGGCGAATTTAGGCAGAACGTCCCTTATTTGAACTTTCAATTTTGTATTACTATTTACAAATAATACACAAAAGTTGACGAAACGAAGTGTTATAAGTTTAGGAAAAGATTCAAGACAATAGATTAAATCGTGATTATTATTTTTAGCTGTTAGCATTTAGCAGATTCTGAATGATAGTAATTTCACGGAAATTACGGAAAATTTATCAGTTGACTCAACTTCTAAGGAAAACTTCCAGCCTAGTTCTAATACTAAGGGTAACTTATGTTATAATATATTCTGTGAAATTCTTGTAATTCATATGGTTAGTTTACATATCCTATAATGAAAATGATAAGTGAAAGTAAAATACAGCATTATTTTATTCAACTACATTAGCCATTCTTTTAGTGTATTACGACTGTACGATTATTATCTCGTCTTCAGAAATATAATTGAATGTCGATTATGTCATAATTCGAGGCAGGAAGTTAATAAATTTGAATATATTTGATTAAAATGAAGTAAAGGATTCACACTGCTATAGGGCCTACATGGTCCTAGGCTCCTAGCCTAGCCCAGCATTAACGAATCGAGTGCACGATGAGCCATTCCTGTTCAATTCCTGTCAGCTACCAGACCAGTCTACCACGCGACGCGGTTGTGTGTAGATCTCCGAGTCTGTTGGCTGTTAATTGCTTAGTGCAGTAGACACTGAATTACTGAGCAGCTGAGCTTATTAGTTGTGGTTTTCGTCTTGCACTGATTTACAGGTATGGTGTAAGTTGATTTTTTTCTACTTAAAAATGTATATAGGCTACTATAAGATTATAAGAAGCTGTGGAAGGAAGAATAAAATAGTGTGAAAATATCTGGTCTGTTGTAATGCTAATATGCAGTTTTATGCTTCTGTGATCTGTGTGCTTGTTTATGCTGTTTTCCCTGTTTATGAAAGTAACTGATGGTGGTTTATCATATTTGATCACATAGGCCGGTTTGATTATGGAACGCTACCTGTTACCCAAGATTCCCAAGAAGAGGCTGCAAGATGATGATCCTCCTACAGACACACCTGCTGTTAATGAGGACCTGGACAGTGGTGATCGTGATTGTGAGTCTACAGCCTTACTAGGTGAGGCTAGTGCAGAACCCCAGCCACAAGAGGGCACTTCTCACACCCATGGTGAGAAACTACTACCTGGACCCAAGGACCTGAGCCAGCTTCCAGATAGTGGTCCCACCTGTCCAGACTTGAAGAGATACCCAGCCACAGAATACAGTGGCCAGTCAAGGTCATTCAACAAGAACTGGCGTGATCATCATTCGTGCCTGGAGTACTCCACGACCCTAGATGCTGCATTCTGCTTTGCATGTCGTCATTTCGGTCATGTACACTTAAGCAAATGTGAGAAGTCCTTCACCCATGACGGCTTTCGGAACTGGAAGAAGGAAACCTCATCTCTGAAGTCTCATGATAAGTCAGCAGGACACAAGTTCTCTATGCAAGCTTGGGCAGAGTTTAAGATGCAGAAAACAACAGGTTCTAGGATCATACATGCTTTTAATACCAACCATGAAAAAACTGTAAAGGAAAACAGACATTACATTAGAGCAGTAATACACTTACTGCTCTACACAGCCTGCCAAAATGTTGCCCAAAGAGGTCACAAGGAAGACACTGATTCTGGCAACAAAGGTAACTTCCTGGAACTGCTGGACCTGATTTCCAGGTATGATGACATTGTCAAAAAGAAACTGAGTGGTGGTCCTGGCAATGCTAAATATACGCACCACGATATCCAAAATGAACTGCTCGCCATCATAGCTTCAATAATCAGAGAGGACATCAGCAACGAGGTCCTAAGAGCAGAGCATTTTGCCCTAATGGTGGATGAGACCAAGGATGTCAGCAAACAAGAACAGCTGTTCATTGTGGTGAGGTATCTCCACAAACAGAGCCTTCATGAGGTGTTCCTTGACTTCACAGCAGCCGAGGGTCTGGATGCAGACTCATTGCTCAACAAGATCTTGGAGACCCTGGCCAAATGTGGTATTGACCACAACGCCTGCATTGGCCAGTGCTACGATGGAGCTACAGTCATGTCAGGGCACATCAGTGGTATACAGGAGAGGTTTAGGAGAAAGGTACCACAGGCTGTGTATGTCCACTGTTATGCTCACAGGCTCAACCTTGTGCTCGTTGATTGTGTACACAATATCCAGGCTGCAGCAGAGTTTTTTGTGGCTATATAGAGTTTGTACAAGTTCTTCTCTATGTCAGTAGTACATGAAGAATTTATAAAGGTACAAAAAGAATTAAATCCCACAAGGCAGCACATAAGAGTTGAAGCAACTGTCTGACACAAGATGGACCTTCCAACATGCTGCTTGTCTGGCAGTGAAAAGAAACCCTACCTGCCATAGTGACAACCTTGAAACGTCTCATGGAGGGAGACAATGCACACAGAGCCACTGAGGCAAAGGGCCTGTGCATCCTGCTAGATCAGCAATTTGTGACAATTCTGATGGCCATGGAAAAAGTGTTACTGATGACCAAACAACTGTCAAACCACCTCCAGTCACATGACCTTCAGCTGGCCTCTGCAGAGGACTTGATGCAGTCTGTCATGTCTGGACTGACAGAAATGAGGACTGAAGCTGCCTGGAAGGAGTTAGAGGAGGCTGCTGAGGATTTGTGCAAGGTAGTTGGGATACGCACTGAGACTGAGCGTCCAGGTAGACAACGATCTGCTCCCAGACACCTGGATGAATTCATCATAACATCCAGTACAGGTCAGAGGGATGGAGCTATACCAGATGCCAGGAGAAGGACCTTCTATGCCATCATAGATAGAATGCTCAATGAGCTGAGCAGGCGATTTTCATCTGATGCCTGTAATGTTCTGATGGGTGCTGCTGCCTTGAATCCTAAGCACATTACATTTCTGAACAAAAAAGCGCTGTCAGGAATGGCAGCCAATTATGGAGTGGCAGAGGGTAATCTTGCAGTGAAGGTCCACCAATTGACAAGACTAATAGCTAGGAAGAGAGACAATGGCCTGGAAGTGTCCACACCACTTGAGCTCGCAGCCATGCTGGAGCCATACAAGGACGCCTTTATAGATCTGTATAAACTTGTATGCATTGCAGTGACCCTCCCTGTCACCTCAGCTGCCTGTGAGAGGAGCTTCTCATGTCTGAAACTCCTCAAGACATACTTGAGGAACAGCAGTGGCAACAACCGCACCAGCAACCTTGCTGTAATATCAATTAATTCTAGGAGGGCCAAACAGCTGAACATTGATGCCATTATAGACACATTTGCTGCCAATCACCAGAACAGGCGCATAGTTTTAAAGTAACGTGACAGTCGTTACACCTTGATTTAAAAATTCTTCTGATTCTTCAGATTGTATTAACTTCATTACATAGAATTTTTTTCTGTCATGTTAACTGCTTGCTTACACATGATGTCTAAATTAATTGAGTTAAACTTCAATCTTATGGAATAAACGAGGATGAGGTGGAGGGATGGAGTTGAGAGGTATATGAGGGAGGGGGGGGGTGAGTTGGGGGGAGGGGAGTCAAATGGTGGGTGACAGAGTGACTTGGAGACGTTTTGTCTGCGGCCACCCTTTGCGGGATTAGGGCGTCGGGCTATAGATAGATAGATAGATGTTGCGTATACATTAATCTGAATTTCCTTGTTAGTTTTATGTCTTTCATTTTGGCAGAATTTTTGATGAGATAAGAAATGTTATACATTAACACCGCAGTTTCAAAGAGTACAGGTGTCTAAAATGAACCTCAGTACATTCGGATATTATGAATATGTACATACCAATTTTCCATCAACACTTCAGTTTGATGACATTTTGTGAAGCGCCCCACATTTTACCCCAGCCCCTCCTCAGCCCCCCCAATGAAAATTTCCTGGCGCCGCCACTGCATGACAGTATTGTGATACCAACTCTAACGTATGGAAGTGAAGCTTGGATGTTGTTGGAAGGACACAAGTCAAGAGTGAGAGCAGTGGAAATGAGTTATTTAAGAGAAGCCTGTGGAGTCACATGGAGAGACAGGCTGACGAATGAGGATATAAAGGAGCGTTGTGGTGTTGATGTGGATGTAATAGGAAGCGTTATGAGGAACACACTGAGGTGGTTTGGCCATGTGGAGAGGATGGACGGTGAAAGACTGACGAAGAGAGTGTATGTGAGTGAGGTGGAGGGGGGAAGAGAGAGGGGGAGGCCGAGGATGAGATGGAGGGATGGGGTGGAGAGGTATATGAGAGAGGGGGGTGTGAGTTGGGAGCAGGGCAGTGAAATGGCGGGGGACAGGGCGACTTGGAGGCGATTTGTTTGTGGCCACCCCAAACGGGATTGAGGCGTCTGGCAATAGATAGATAGATAGAACTTTCAAATTCCTCCTCCTACACACTGTCCCAAATTCATTCACCAAACCTTGCAACTCTCATTCATCTTCACTCAACAATACTGTATCATCAGCAAACAGCAACACCGGAAGCTTCCAAATGCTTAACATAATGTCTGAATTAATGGCATATCTGTCACACTGATCAGAATTAAGACGTACTGTAACGATAACTTATACATGTACTTTATGGGTTATAACCAGGACAACACTACTCTCATCTAGTTCCTATGTTGATATATAAACCCAAATATCTAAGTATGTATGGACGAACTAATGGCATACTCATCATATTTATCAGAAGTAACTTAATATAAATCAATTACATACTTACTTACTAGGTACTGTGCTATATAATGAAGTAGTTTTCTCAATATTCATTGTACTCACCAAAGATCCTGAGATGGGTGAAAACAGAGGAGGACGGTACACACTGTCCCTGCAAGGAAAATGGAATGATTACTATAACTGCACATTATATGGCTACATAAAACTAATATTATAAATGTGGATTTCTCTCAGAATAAGGCATAAAAAATTGTCATTCCAATTTGCGAATATCTCTGCACGTACATGTTATCTCATGCATGGTGTACACTAACATTTTTTTTTATATATATGCTTGCCTGGTGCACGTGTGAGTGAATGTGTGAATATTTTATGTATACATGTGTGTGTGTGTGTGTGTGTGTGTGTGTGTGTTTGCTTCGTGTTCCATGTGTTTTCTGTATCTGGTGCCCCGTTATTCGTCTGTTTTATATATTTTGTTTGTGCTTTGTGTTACTGCAGCTTTATATGCTTGTATGTCTCGTGTTTCGTGTGACTAAAGGTGAACTGCTTAAGAACAGTTCCTTTTATAGATACGATTGCTTCTTCCGGAATACAGCAAATGTTTTCAGTTTATTTCGCTCTGTGGACGAGTGTATAACAGCGTCGTGGAAAATACTGGAATTAGAAAAACTGTAGTAGATACAGCCTTGTTTACCAGATATCCTGCCCAAGTTTCATTAGCAGATACGTTGTCCAAGTTGAATTAAATCGTCTGAAGTAAGAATAAGCTTGAAGATACGTTGCTGTACTGAAAGTCGTTGCTGTACTGAAAGTCATTGGATATGCCTTGTTTTATGTCTTTTCGAATGTGGCTGCCAGATAACAGACTCAGGTTCAGTCTTTTATGGCAAGCGTTAATAGATATGCTCAGTGCCTCCTACTTCCCTCTCGTGCAAGGGTGTTTATTATCTATTACACTCCTGCTATTGGTAATTTGTCAAGAGCATGTTTTTAGCTTCCTACCTCCCTCGTGCAAGGCTTTTTACTGCTGATTACACACACCATAAAGGGAGTCGCACACGTCCTGTCTGATTAAACAATGACAACTCTCTCAAATCATTCATGGTCTTCTCATAGCCTTCATCAGCCTCTGAACCATGTAGTCTCGTCTGCTTATACTTGAACTCCTCTTAGTCCTCATCAGCCTAAGAACTACCTATGACTAGTATCCAGCACAGTAAATGTTTCCCTGGTGTACAGGAAACCATTTGGCTTGTCACTCAGTGTAGAGTCACCCACAGGCAGAAGGAAGGGGAAAGAATGAAGGAAAGAAAGACAGAAGAGGGGGTGTAAAGTCACCTGTAAGCAGAAGGATGAGGAAAGAATTAAGGAAAGAAAGAGAGAAGAGGATGGAAGGAAAGAAGGATGGAGAAGAGAGGAAAGGGCAGACCCTCGAGAGCAGCTCTACATCGAGTGAGTGGATGGTGAGCGCTCCCACCTACCACAAATAATAATAATAGTAATAATAATAAGTACTTTAATAACCCTGTCTCCTGCCATTTCACTGATCCCCCCCTCTCATATACCTCTCCATTCCTACCTTATCCTCAGTCTCCCCTTCCTTCTCCCTCAACTCCCTATGCCAAATGAGGAGGATGGTGAACCGTAGGAGAAAGGGAACTTCTGGTTTCCTGTCCAGGCAGCTGGCTGGTATTAACGTGGCAGCTGGTTGGTATTAATTTGGCTTTCTTCTCCCCCCCTGCTCCCTCTCTGTAGGCGGTTTCCATGGCTCAGTCAACTCACACACCTGAAAATATACTATACATTAGTTCTTTCCTTTCAAACCTTGATTAACAAAAGTAGCTTGTTGGCAGCAAGAACATTATCATCTGGAGACAACATGAGTTAAATAACTTGTCAATAACAAATGCAAGATGTTTTCAATAATAATTCATCCATCCATCCATCATCCAATCCTACATTGCCCCATGTGGAGCATAGGAGCCCGGGGCTAGGTAACTGGTCCCGACAATTATGATGAGAGTGACCAGCCTCACTCATCCCTGAGTGGCATTACATAAGCAATCAACCCCAACCACCCCTTGGATATAAACCTTCACCGGCTCAATCCAATTGGAAAATCACAATTACCCACTAAATCACCAGGCGCCAAAATTTGGTTATATGGTTTCAACCCAGCATAGTAAATGGTTTCCTGGTGCACAGGAAACCATTTGACTTGTCACTCAGTGTAGTCACCCACAGGCTGAAGGAAGGGGAAAGAATGAAGGAAAGAAAGACAGAAGAGGGAATGTAAAGTCACCCGTAGGCAGAAGGACAAGGAAAGAATGAAGGAAAGAAAGACAGAAGAGAATTGAAGGAAAGAAGGATGGAGGAGAGGAAAGGGCAGACACCCGAGAACAGCGCTACATCGAGTGAGTGGATGGTGAGTGCCCCCACCTACCACAAATAATAATAATAGTAATAATAATAACTACTTTAAGAATAACGAGAACTACTCTAAGTCTCAATGGTATGCCTAATGGGCCACATCCCCACACATCATTCAAGGCCCTGAAATCCTGATACCACAACACAGGCATAACTATCCACACACAGGAGGAGGCCGTAGCACAGGCCGAACAGGGTAGTACTCCCGAGGGGAATGGGAATGCTGGTGATAGGGAGAGCTGGAGCTCCTGTTTCACTAGCTATCTAACCATCCCCCTTTGCTGACCTTTTCAGTGTGACAGTAACATGGAGAGTAGACCAGCATACTCTCCCAAACATTTCCTCTAACTATCTATGCACTACACCACATGCACTTTACATTTCACACAACGTATCCCACTACGTTACAGGGGTTGGCGCCAGCAAGGGCATGCGGCCAGAAAACTTCGCCCCCGTTACCTAGTGGCGGACTTCTGGGGGGAGGCGTGGTGGGGGTTCCGCCGGCATAGAACATGGGTCCAGGGCAAGATGGGGCTCGGGCCTGTGCTAGAGGGTACAGGGCATTGCGGTTCCCAGGCTGTCGCTAACGCCCAATAGAGAGGGGCTCGAACCTGGGAGTAGCGCCCCAGGAGGCTGCCCTATCAGTGGGTGTATAATGGCGGGATAGTTGCAGTGCCAAGACACGCTTGGAGGGTGTCCCTGCAGCTGTCCTGGCAGGGTGCCCCGAGGCCACTACCACAGCCACTGGTAAGCTGGTGGGCTAGGGGTCCCAGATCCATTGCCTGGACCTGGGACTGTGCAGTGAGTGGGACCTGTGCTGTGTCTGTCCCCCTTTATTAATACTGAAGATGACAAAACAAAATAAGTTTCAAAGCAAGCCTGAGGACAGTAAATCATCCATGGGGATGAGGGTGGGTTCATGGAATGTGGGAAGTTTGAGGGGAAGAGCAGGGGAAGTCGTTGAGGCATTCAGTAGGAGGTGGGTGGATGTGGCGTGTTGGCAGAAAGTCCGGTACAGGGGTGGATCAGCCAGAAAGATTGTTGGGAAGGACTGTTGCTATAAGTTGTTTTGGCAGGGGGGGACAGACGGATATGGAGGTGTTGGTGTGATGGTTGCGGAGAAATGGGTGGAATATGTTATAAATGTTTTGAGAGTAAGCGATAGGATATTGGTACTGAAAATTCTGTTGGAAAGAAAGATAGCTGTGATTATATTGGCATATGCTCCACAGGCAGGATTGGATGAATCCGAGAGAGAGAGATTTTGGGATGATTTAATACGTGTAGTGGGTGGTATGCGGGATGATGAGATAGTGATTTTGGGAGGGGACTTAAATGGTCATGTAGGTGAAGCAGCACAAGGTTATGAAGGAGTGCATGGGGGATGTGCATATGGTCTAAGGAATGCAGAAGGGGAAAGGATACTCGAGTTTGGGGAGGCAACGGACATGATTGTGTGCAACACATATTTTAGGAAAAGAGACAGTAGGTTAATTACGTATGAGTCTGGGGGAAATAGCAGTCAGATAGATTATTTTCTGGTTAGGAGGGCCGATAGGAGGTTAGTGAGGGATGTTAAAGGTATAGGAAGTGAGGAGTGTGTGTAGCAGCACAAACTATTGATTTGTGATATGCTGCTTAAAGAACAAGTGATGAAAAAGAGGACTTATGTACCTAGGAGGAAAATATGGAAGCTGAAAAACCAAGTAGTAAGGGATGCCTTCTATAGCGAGTTGAGGATAGTGGTGGCTGAACAGGGAGCTGTAGACAGAGGCGTTAATGAACAGTACAGAGCCCTCAAGAACAATTTCTTGAGAGTTACTGATGTAACATGTGGCTGGACAAGAGGACCACCAAGACATAAAGTAACTTGGTGGTGGGATGAGGGTGTAGAAGCTGCAATTAAGGAGAAAAGAAGGCTTTTCCGGGAATGCAAGAAGGGTGGTAGCAAAGAGGAATATTTGGCTGCCAAGCGTTGGGCTAGGAGAGAGGTATACAGGGCAAAGTCTGAGTCACAGAGACAATTACTTGATAACCTAAATCATGGGGAAAGGAAAAATATATTTAGGGTGGCAGGTCAGGTGAAGAGGGATAATCGGGATATCATAGGTGAGCAGTGTCTGAAGAATGATAAAGGAAGGGTAGTGGTGAAAGGTGAGGATATTCAAGATGCATGGAGAGAGCATTATAACCGGTTGTTGAATGAGGAGTTTGACTGGGACAGGGAAGGTTTGGAGCCAGCAGATCCAGTGTCTGGCCCTTGGCCTTTGATTGATACTGCTACTGTGAGTGTGGCAATAGGCAGGATGAGGGTGGGGAAGGCAGCAGGTGTGTCTGGGTTGACTGCCGAAATGTTGAAGGCCTCAGGCGATATAGGGGTGAGTTTAGTCACTGACCTGATAAATAGGATTATTTATGAGGGTGTTGTCCCAGATGATTGGCTGAAGTGTGTAATTGTAAATGTGTATAAAGTGATGCCCTGGAAAGAGGAAATTACAGAGGTATAAAGCTTTTAGATCAGATAATGAAGGTAATGGAGAGAGTTTTAGAAGGTATGATTAGAGAAAGAGTGAATATTGATGAGATACAGTTTGGGTTTATGCCAGGTAGGGGGACCACTGATGCCATATTCATTGTTCGACAGCTTCAGGAAAAATATATATTGGTAGGAGAAGGGATCTTTATTTTGTTTTTCTTGATTTGGAAAAGGCCTTTGACAGAGTCCCTAGAGAGGTGGTGAAGTGGGCAATGAGAAAGCTTGGCTTGGAGGAGTGGCTGGTTAGGGTGGTTATGGCCATGTATGTGGGTGCTCACACCCAGGTAAGAGTGAATAGAGATTTGAGTGATGACTTTTCCGTGAATGTTGGTGTGCATCAGGGGTCACTCTTGAGTCCCATGTTGTTTATCATGGTATTTGAAGCCCTTTCACGTGACTTTAGAAACGGACTCCCATGGGAGTTGTTGTATGCTGATGATTTGGTGTTGATTGCAGAGAATGAAAGGGACGCGGAGGAAAGGTTTAGGAAGTGGAGAGATGGTATGGGGCAAAAGGGTTTAAGGGTAAATACAGATAAAACAAAAGTGATGATATCTAGGCTTGGTGGCGGTACTGTCAAAGACAAGGGAGAGTGGCCATGTGCAGTTTGCCATAAGGGCGTGGGAAGTAATTCCATCTTGTGCGGTGTGTGTGATAAATGGGTGCATAAGAGATGTAGTGGTATCAGAGGTAGACTGCGAGATAATGCTGATTTTATGTGTACGGCGTGCTGGGGTGAGCAGGTGGAGATTCTCAGACGTAGAATGATTGAACTTGCTGGTGAATCTCTTGAGTGTGTGGAAGAGTTTTGTTATTTGGGAGACATGTTGTGTGCTGGAGGTGGGGCTGGAGCTAGCTCTGTGGCTAGGGTGAGAAGTGGTTGGAAGAAGTTCAGGAAGCTCTTGCCTCTCCTGACATTGAGAGGGCTCTCCCTACATGCTAAGGGGTCTTTGTATGCAGCATGTGTTAGGAGTGTAATGCTGTATGGCACCGAGACCTGGGCAGTGAAGGAGGAAGACATTCGCCGGCTCAGACATACAGAAATGACAATGATTAGGTGGATGTGTAGTGCGTACCTGCGTCCAAGGCCTGAAGGGGCTGGGTTTACAATGGAAGAGTTGAGAGGTAGGATGGGACTGGAGTGTATTGGTGTTGTGATGAGGAGAGGTAGTTTGAGGTGGTTTGGACATGTGGAGAGGATGGGGGATGATAATTGGATGAGGAAGGTGAGAAGTGTTAATATTGGGGGTGGGGTTATGAGGGGCAGACCGAGAAAGACATCGGACGAGGTCATGAAGTGTGACCTTAGGGTTAAGGGACTGAACAGGGAGGCTGCAATGGATCGTGCAGCATGGAGAGCCGCCATTAGGTGACCAAGCCAGACACATCTAAGCATGTTGGAGCCTTTAAAAACGAAACACATGCATTTTATAAAACCCATCCAATAATCCATCCAACTTTTCAAGTTAAATAAGTGCTGTCAACCCTCATCATGTACTCCCCCATACAAATGTCATCCAATCATCATCTATCTGCTCAGCAAAGAATCTCACACACACCAAAATGAGATGCTGGTCTCTGGTTTGAATAAATCTACACTATCAGTCTACATATGGCCGGACCCCTTAATCCCGTAGGGGGTGGCCACAAACAAATTGCCTCCAAGTCGCCCTGTCTCCTGCCATTTCACTGATCCCCCCCTCTCATATACTTCTCCATTCCTACCTTATCCTCAGTCTCCCCATCCTTCTCCCTCAACTCCCTATTCCAAAGGAGGAGGATGGTGGACTGTAGGAGAAAGGGAACTTCTGGTTTCCTGTCCAGGCAGCTGGCTGGTATTAACGTGGCAGCTGGTTGGTATTAATTTGGCTTTCTTCTCCCCCCCTGCTCCCTCTCTGTAGGCGGTTTTCATGGCTCAGTGAACTCACGCACCTGAAAATATACTACACATTAGTTCTTTCCTTTCAAACCTTGATTAACAAAAGTAGCTTGTTGGCAGCAAGAACATTATCATCTGGAGACAACATGAGTTAAATAACTTGGCAATACCAAATGCAAGATGTTTTTAATAATAATTCATCCATCTATTCATCATCCAATCCTGCATTGCCCCATGTGGAGCACAGGGGCCCGGGGCTAGGCAACTGGTCCCGACATTTAAGATGAGAGTGACCAGCCTCAATCATTCCTGAGTGGCATTACATAAGCAATCAACCCCAACCACCCCTTAGATATAAACCTTCACCAGCTCAATCCAATTGGAACATCACAATTACCCACTAAGTCACCAGGCGCGAAAATCTGGTTATATGGTTACAACCCAGCATAGTAAATGGTTTCCTGATATAGACATAATTTCCATCAGTAACCTTCAGAATAACACCAAGGTGTAATGTACAAAATAATTCGCTATGGAAAAGGTGTTAGGAAATCTCAAGTCACATATAAGATGGCCCAAAAGCTTATGACATCTAACCTCATATCCGATGACCTAACAGTAATGAGGGGGATATGAAGATTAAAGCTCACCCTTTCAATTTGGAAAGGTTGCTTCCTAAATGAATAAAACTGCTTGTCCGTATCCACACTATAATGAACCCCTTCAATACGATGTCTACTAGATTTAATTATTGCAACTACCAGGAGATTTTATTCAACTTATGACATCTCAAAACTCTTCACCCTAAGTGGAACTGCCGAGACAGACAAAGAAAGAGACAGACGGAAGCAGAGACTAACAGAGAGACAGAGGCACAGGCAGAGGAAGATTTAGAGAGAGAGAGAGATTGGATCAGTTACAAGGACAGGGGAAACTGAGGAGAGGAAATCAGGTAAGGAGAAGGGTAGAAAGACCGAGAGAGAGACTGAGACAGAGAGAAGGAGGCAGAGACAGAGAACATAATGCAGAGGTGAGTGCATGCAACTGAATGTGGTAAACGTGAGAGGATGCGGGGTTTGGAAGTGGACGAAATGGAACGATTCTTTCAGTCCAAAATGGAAGAGGCTGAAAGAGTGCGTGGGATGGGAGCAAGAAAGAGGAAGGAGAAAATAAGTTACTTAATGACCAAGTGTAAGATGGTGAATTGAAGTAGGAAATGCAAATGTCGAAGACAGGAAGACAAAAGATTATTAATGAGAAGCAGTGGAAAATAGTGATTTGAAAGCAGGAAATGCATACATGGAAGGCAAGACAATGCTTGATAGTGTCCTGGTACCAACACAGACGTCAGGCAGTGAAATCTGAACAATGATAGCGAGGTAAACAAAGAATATTTACACTCCCACTATATTTTGCATTCTGAAGTAAGGCGAAGAGCTGTGAAATACAACACTTTCTGTTTAAATTTTAACAATTGAACAGAAGACAGAGCTGTGAAATAACTATGCACCTCACATTTCAAGAAATATATTATATTTAAACTTTTTTTTTAGCATAAACATATATTTTGGCTACTCAGAACTATCATACACGCTGAAATGTATGGGAATATACTGTTTGGCTTCAGTTTCATGGATGGGAGAAAGTTCGTTACCTTTCTGTTTGATTTAGTTCAGGAAGACAGCTGTTCAGGAAAGGAGCATAAACACCCCAAAAGGGAGAGAGAGAGTATATATTTTTCCTTATAGAAAACATCTCCCACACCCGAAACACACACATATACACACTTAAACAGACAGACACACACACAAACTCATACTTGTATACCGAACCGGCGAAACTTGGACTGTTACACCCGTAGACTCTCAGAGAGCATAATTTCTTATATAGCGATTTTATGGGCGACCGAAAGTTAGGTTAGGTCACTTTGGGCACGGTTTGGTCTGATTAGATAATTTTTGGTTGGGTTGGGTTCAGATTGACTAGATATAGACGGATTAGGTTAGATTGCTTTAGAATAGCTCGGTTTTGATATATTTTGGGTTGGGTTCTATTGGGTTGGGTTAGGCTGGGTTAGGTTCGGTTGGATTAGGTTATTTCATGCTTGACTGGGTTTCGTTAGGTCGGGTATGGTATGGTTAAGTGAGACTGGATAGCATTACGTAGGGTTAGATGCGGTTAGGCTGCGTCAGAATTGGTTAGGTTAGGTATGGGGAAGTTACGTGAGATAGAGAGGTTAAATACAATTAAAATGGATTAGGTGAGGTTAAGTTAGATTAGTTTGGGTTATTTTAGGTTGAATTACGTCATTCGAGGTTAGGCCAGGTTCAGTTCGAGCAAATATGGATAGGTTAGGCGAGACTGGCCTAAAATAAGATTCAGAAAACGTTATAAACACAACCCCCTCCTCCCATGTGATTCTGTGACCTACGTCTTGGCTTCAGTCTTTCTCTCCCTATTTCACTCTCTCGTAAAAGTCTTGATCCCTGTCGAAACGCCTAAATTTACTGCATTGTCAAAGTGGTTTATGCATTGCGGTCTTTTGTTGGTCGGTCCTTCCAAAGTCAAGTATCGCACGAGGTGGACGTGGTTGTGTGTGTGTGTGTGTGTGTGTGTGTGTGTGTGTGTGTGTGTGTTCGTGTGCATGTGCGCTTGAAGCTGTGTGTACTTGAGTAATGCCCACATGCACACACAAAGGCCAGGACAGTAGTGTGTGTGTGTGTGTGTGTGTGTGTGTGTGTGTGTGTGTGTGTGTGTGCAAACGTGTGTACTTGGCTGATATCCACATGCATACACACAAAGGCCAGGACACACAGAGTAGTTGTTTATGTGTGTGGGTTTATGAATAGACTACACCTACATTCAGGCCAGGACAGACATAGGGTAGTGTGTGTGTGCGTATGTGTTTGTATGTGTTAACAGAATACACATACAGAGTACCATGTGTGTGAACAGAATATGTAGAGTAGCATGTGTGTGTGTACGTGTGAATATAATACACATGTAGACGTGTGTGGTACCCACACTGACACCCTCTAATTCTTTCAGCCAGGATTGGAGACGTAGCGTGTATATGTCAGGATTCCATATTATAATTACAAATCATAATAGATAGCATGATGGATAGATAGATAGACAGATAGAAGCAGCAAGTACGTGTGGACATTCAAGTGCATATACATACATACCAGTTCTCACAAACCACTTACTAAAGTCAGTCAATAATATCTTTACAAACACTCCCGACGCAGTGTCAAATGGCATAGGTTTCATAGCATCTTTTTTATTTTTTTTTTAGGGATTTATGTGTATTAAACCTTAAGGATTCTTTAGTATGTTGCGTTTATTGTTTTGATATAGACACAATTTCCATCAGTAACCTTCAGAATGACACCAAGGTGTAATGTACAAAATAATTCGCTATGGAAAACGTGTTAGGAAATCTCAAGAGTCACATATAATATGGGCCAAAACCTTATGACATCTAACCTTCAATCCGATGACCTAACAGTAATGAGGGGGAAGTGAAGACTAAAGCTCACCCTTTCAATTAGGAAAGTCTGCTTCCTAAATGAATAAAATTGCTTGCCGGTATCCACACTATAATGAACCCCTTCAATACGATGTCTATTAGATTTAATTATTGCAACTACCACGAGATTTTATTCAACTTATGACATCTCAAAACTCTTCACCTTAAGTGGAACTGCCGAGACAGACAAAGAAAGAGACAGACGGAAGCAGAGACTAACAGAGAGACAGAGGCACAGGCAGAGGAAGATTTAGAGAGAGAGAGATTGGATCAGTTACGAGGACAGGGAAAACTGAGGAGAGGAAATCAGGTAAGGAGAAGGGTAGAAAGACCGAGAGAGAGACTGAGACAGAGAGGAGGAGGCAGAGACAGATAACATGATGCAGAGGTGAGTGCATGCAACTGAATGAGGTAAACGTGAGAGGATGCTGAGTTTGGAAGTGGAGGAAATGGAACGATTCTTTCAGTCCAAAATGGAAGAGGCTGAAAGAGTGCGCACATATTCATTCACGCAAACACTGATACAAGCACTGATCAGCGCATGCACGCACAGTAATACACGCAGGCACTGATACACGCAGGCACTAATATGCACTGATACACACAGGCACTGATACACTATCTATCTATCCATCTATATACCTAGGCTGCTTCCCCCAAGGTGTATGGTCTCAATTAATTATGGTTTATTAGAGCCAGGACAATAAAGTAATTAACTTAGTATTCAATATGTATTCGTATATAGTTATTCAATAAATCGCTCTTCAGCTACCCTAAGGTATTCTTCCATACAACAATATAAACAAATAATTCAATCCCTCTAATATTATGCTACATATAAAAAAATTCAGGAGAGAAAATTAATCTGCTTATGACTGTACAATGAATGTGAATATGATCATTTGTATTAAGGTATGTGTATCATCAATGCAGGTATGCATTTGTGTGTGCGCATGTGTGTGCATGCATGTATTGTGAATACAGGCATGCGTGCATGCAAGTGTACGAGTGTGCATATATTGTGAATGTACAGTGAGCAACAGTAGTAGTGTTGCGGTTTTGTCCGAAGATTAAATGTAACTCGTGAAACATTATGAACCGTCTGTATGACAGACGGCCGAATGTATCAGACGCTTAGCCCGTTAGCTTATGTTTTCACCAAATTTCACGACACGATTATTGTTGCTTACTGTAGGTGTGAATGTTGTTTTGGTGAGTGTTCTTGCCTATATACTTATTTGTGTTACGTTTGCTTCTCTTTTTAATTTATTAAATACTTTTGAAATAGCCAAAACAGAGAGCAGCAACCCAAGAGTGTTGCAAATCAGATGCCTTTTACGAGAGTTTTTCTCTCAAAAGGCTCAGCCAATGAAATATTCACGTTTTTTATTGTTCTTAATGTATACATGTTTTTGGCTAAATAAAACATTTTCAGTTTCAGTGAGCAGATACAGAAAGGTGGTTCGAAACAGCTCTTAAAAACATCCACACACAGCTGGGCCAGGCTGTTTCCTGCAGTCTCATATTTATAAACTCGTTCACAGAATGCTACGCATGGTACTAATAAATGAATATTAAAGATTCTGAATATTACATATGAATATAAGCACTGCGTATCGGCCACGCGTAATAAACCATATTGAAGGGGTTCACCTGAAACAGTGGCGGCAACAACACAAACAAATTAAGCTGAACGTCATCGTACCGAAAGGATTTAATGTCAGGGAAATGTAATAATGCACTTAGAATATTAGGACTACGCGTCACAATATATCCTCAATCAAGTGGATTACACATGGAATACTAACACACAGTACCGTGAAAGGCCTTAATCACGTCACTACGATGATCTCTATTCATTTTATGCTGGCTAACTCCGGATAATTTTATTCAGAAGAGTTCTCATATTCAGGTTGTATTCTACCTCAATTACCCCATTACCTACGATGGCAATATATACATCAGCCTCTAATGGAGGTGACGTCTCGTGTTTATCTTACCTACGCTACTGACTGATATTCTTCGGCTTAGGGGAGGCAATTTCCGTAACCTCTTCCCAATGATGACGTCCTTCATATTTTACTTGTTATTCACACATGATTATACTTTAGGTTTGGGGAGCTCTCACGCAGAAAAGGTGTTAAATTCGGTCTGGCTCTCTCCTGTCGACTTTATTCGGCTTGCTAAGAACTAGTTGATTCCAAGAACTTAACCGCACTCCCTGCTCCTCAAGTTCTCCTTCCCCTCCTCAGCAAACTCCTTGGCATCACTTCTTCCCTTCCCTCAGTTCACCTCCCATTCCTCCTAACTCCACTTTCCTCTCTCCACTAGCTCTTCTTTCCTTCCACTCAAACCATTTCCCTTCCTCCTCCTACCATCACCAAAGACGACTGTGAATCCAACCAAAAGGGCCCAAGTAAGTTAATAAAGGGGAGTGAGTGTTAACTGACAGAATTACCATCATATTAGGCTAACTCTCTTGCCCAAATACATGGGACGGGAGGGATCCAGAGACAGGAACAGGATAGTAAAAGTTAGGAAATCTATCAACAGTCCCTTCAAAATCTGCCTATTTTCAGGAAACATTTCGTTTTGCATTTTTCTTTCGATGGGGAGTGAAATGGAGGAGGAGGAGGAGGAGGAGGAGGAAAACAGAAACGAAAATAAAGAAGATGAAAGGAAACAAAAAATGACAAAGAAGAAGAAATTAGAACGAAGAAAGAGCAAAGGCGAAGAAAAAGAGGAAATAAGAAATAAGGAAAACAAAGGAAAAGGAAGAAAGACGAAAGAAAAAAGAAAGAATGAAGAATATAGGAGAAAGATGAACGAAGAAATGAGAGAAAAAAGGAGAAAAGAATGAAGAATGGAGAGAAAAGAGAAGAAAGAGAAGGTAAGGAAGACGAATGAAGGAAAAGGAAGAAAGGACGACGAAAGGAGAGAAAAAAGAAGAAAGGAGGGAAGAAATAAATGAGAGAAGGAAGGAGACAACGGAAGGAAGAAGAGAAGAAAAAAATGGAGAGGAGAGAGACGAAAGGAGAAAGAGTGGAGAAGAAAAAGGGAGCCAAAGAGAAAGAGGAAAGAAGAGGAGAAGAAAGTAGAAAATAAAAGGAAATGAGATGAATGAAAAAGAGAAAGAAAAAAAAAAAAGAAATAAAAGACGGAAGGAGAGGAAGAGAAGGAAGGTCAGGAAGAGGAGGAAGAGGATGAGGAAGAACAGGGGGAAGAAGAGGAGGAAGGAGAGGGAGGAGGAGGAAGAAAAGAAGGAAGAGGTGTAAGATGAGGAAGAATAGAAGGAAGACGTGGAGGAAGAGGAGGAAAAGGAACAGGATGAAGGAGAAGAAAAGGAAAAGGTAAAAGCAGAGAAGGAAGGAAAGGAAGAGGAGGAAGAGGATGACGAGAAACGAGAAGAGGAGGAGAAAAAAAAATGGAAGAAGGGGAAGAGAAAGAGGAGGAGGAAGGACGAAATGAAGGAAGAGAAAAGGGAGAGGAAAAGGAAGAGGAAAAACAAGAGGAAGAGGAACAGGAACAGGAAGACGAACAAATGGAAAGGGAAGAGAAAGATGGGGTAGAGGAAATGAAAGAGGAAGAGGAAAGGGAAGAGGAAGAAGAGGAAGGAGAAAGAGGAAGAAGAGGAACAGAAAGACCGAAGAAAAAAATGGAAGCAGAAGAGGATGAGACAGAGGGAGAAGGGGAAGAGGGAAGAGGGAGAAGAAAGATGAAGAGGAGGAAGAACAGGTAGAGGAAGAGGAAAAGGATGAAGAGGAAGAAGAGGAAAAGAAGAAGAGGAAGAGGGAGAAGAGGAAGAGGAAGAAGAAGAAGAAGAAGAGGAAGAAGAAGAGAAGAGGAAGAAGAGAAAGAGGGGGAAGAGAAAGAGGAGAAGAGGAAGAAACAGGAAGAGATGGAAGATGAAGATGAGGAAGAGGAAGAAGACGAAGAAGAGGAAGAAAGTGAATATAAGGGAGGGGGAAGAAAATATATAAAATCCAGCTAATCATTTCTAAACTGTCATTATCACATTTAGAAAATAACATGCACGACACAAGCCGGCATGTAGGTAAGCGTTAACTATCGTAATTGTTGATTTAACTGTACAGCAATAATAATAATAATAATACCTCCCCTATTCCATACAACATCCAGATAATAACGACATGATGAATGCAATCAGTTTAAACCGGTAAGGAAGTTACAGTATGAGGTAATTATCAAGAAGCCTGCGCTTACAAAATGTAGGACGATCAAAATGGCTGACCTTGCCGGTGGTGTCGGGGTGGCGGCCGGGCAGTTCACCTTAGAGTCTTCGGGACCTCAGTCAGGCCCCGTCTCTTCACACCAGAGCGAGGCTATCAGGTCCACAGTCACTCTTGTTCTCGGAGATCACGACAAGACGCATATCTCACACAAATTAAAGAATTCTTTAATCTGCGACGCCACCTGCGGGAAGAGACGGGAACTAGTGTTTTGGAGCATGGCAGCTGGCACGTGGTGGGCAACGCAGGTGTGCCAACCGTCTCGTGTCACAAGTCAGTAACCTCACCTGCCACAATCCAACGTGCTACGTAATCCACAAGCATCAAACACAACCACACAGGCTACTGACTAATCTATCTGCATTTCGGGATTAATACAAAGTGGTTCTGAGAGTTTCACAAGCCTAGACAACTAATATTAGAAAATAAAATTAAATATCACCTCTCAATCACTGAGTGCATCGGAAGCATTGGTACACTTGATGCTACAGACATGCGCGATGCACAAGCTCAACTGAAGTTGCTACCGATCAGATTTACAGCACGACTAATAACAGTCAATAAGCCACTTTTTACCGTTCAGTTATGTATAGTTTTTAGCTATATTTAATTATAACACGATGAGTTTGTTAAGAAAAGACGATAAGAATTACTGGAATACAATATTTAATCGCACTAAGCAACAGCACTTGTTCATTCCGCCTTTGAAAGAATAGACAGGAGGAGGGGCAGGGGCTGGGGGGAGGTGGGGGGGCTGTTGCAGGGGAGAGAGGTTGGGGATGTCTTCGTCTTGTTTCACTATTCATAGTACAAAAGATACACCCTTAGTTATCGGGGATGTGAATGATAGAAACAGCCTCAGGACAATATGATGGAAATGAATGACAAAGAGGAAGGCGAGCTGCAGAGATGAACGATCAGTGTGCAGATCCGAACACTGTTTAAGATAAAGAACGTCTAATTTCTATCCCGTGTGTTATTTTCCATTACGGTTCGCACTCGGTGGAACTAGGTTTGAAAATAATGCGGTTATGGTTTACACCAATTTAACAAGACATTAATGTGTTCAAGTGATACATCGATTAATGTGTGTGTGTGTGTGTGTGTGTGTGTGTGTGTGAGGAGATGGAGGGAATATGAAGGAAGGAGGGATGACGGAGAGAGGGAGAGATGCCACAGCCCCCTGGCCCCATCCCCTCCCCCTCTCCTACCAGTCCCCCTCCCCCTCAATCGTGTGCTCCGGTAATGTACAGAACATACTGACCCTCCTCCTCCTTTCCTCCCCTTCCCCCTCCTTCCCTTCCCCACTTTTATTCCTCCATGTTCTACAAACTCTCCCCCCCAACCCCTTCGCCCCCTCTATGTTTCCTCTCTTTTTGCCCCCACTTTCCAGTCTACCCTTCTTTCCTTCCTTCTTCTGTTCTCTTCTTCCTACCTTTCACCCCACCTTCCTTCCCCAACCCCACTCCACAAACCGTCTCCCCAACCCCAAACCTTCCCCTCTCCCCCCGCCCCGACAGGTTCATCTACATATACGCTCGATTGTCTCTGGCTGGGGTCGGGGTGGTCGTGAGTGAGTCGGGAGTTTTATGGAGAGAGAGAGAGAGAGAGAGAAAGGGGTACACACAAGTTATCGTACGTAGTTACACGGATACACCGAACACACAGACTTTACTACCCTTTTTTTTTTGCACATAACTTGGCCTTAAATGAACAACTTACTTTTCAATTTAAGCTTAAGAACGGGAGAGAAAAGCAGATGAAAGGAGGAAAATGGAGCAAGGAGACGAGAAGAGAGAAGGGAAGAAGACAGGACAAAACATGAAAAGAAGAGGGAAAGACATGAAGGAAAAGAAGAGGAAGAGGGAGACAGAGGACAAGAAGAGAGACAGGAAGAAGAGAGGACAGCGGAAGAAAGGAAGATGGAATGACAAAGAGGAAAAGAAAAGGAGGGAAACAGAAGAGAAACAGAGAAATAGCAAGGAGATAGGACAAAGGAAGAAGGAGGAGGCAGTAGAAAGAGAAAGAAAGAGGAAGAAGAAGAGGGGACAAGGAGCAAGCAGAGGTGAGAGAGGACATGGCCAGTTCAAGTAGTTTATGGCGCAGTGAGGAGAGAGGAAGGACGAGGAAGTGGCGAAGAAGTGGATGAAAGGTGAAGGAAGAGAGAAAGAAAGAAGGACAAGAATTATGAAAGACGAAATAAGAGAGACAGAGAGAGAGAAGAAGATGAAAGATGAAGGAAGGGATGAGGATAAGACAGAAGAAGAGGAGCGAAAGTGAAGGAAAAGAGACACAGGGAGTGAAATGAAGAGGATGAAAGGTGAGGGAAGGGTTGATGATAAAGGAGAGTAAGAGGACGGACGATGAAGGAAGATATGAGGATAAAGGAAAAGAGGGGAGGATAATGGGCGATACACTGGCTTGCATATCCAGCTCGAAATTACAAGAATCTCTCTCTCTCTCTCTCTCTCTCTCTCTCACACACACACACACACACACACATACAATTTATATACTGTTCTCGGCATAAAAGTTGCATATATCCTTCAGTATTTAATCAGTCAGCATTTCA
Organism: Coenobita brevimanus; assembly: GCF_032717465.1. Taxonomy (NCBI): domain Eukaryota; kingdom Metazoa; phylum Arthropoda; class Malacostraca; order Decapoda; family Coenobitidae; genus Coenobita; species Coenobita brevimanus. The sequence goes on from NW_027643625.1 coordinate 156,761, forward strand.
CAACACACATAACTTGGTGAATCAGGTATATAATGTCTGAGATGCACTTTTCCCAACCCTGTCCATTGCCAACACAATTAACATTATTAGGTGTCAGAGCTGCACATGTAATTGCACATTTTACACAGGTCGCATTACACCAACAACCATGCCCTTGAAAAACTTGTGATATTTGGGGGATCACACACACACACACACACACACACACACACACACACACACACACACACACAGAATACTACTGCTTTAATGTATATCTTCAGTATTTCCTTTTCCCTCATCCTTCCACCCTTTATGCATTTATTCCAACTACTTTACCACTATTTTCTCCTTCATTCTTGTTGCCTACGGACGATTTTATTTATCTTCCATGACCCTTTTCTGTCTGGCTGGGTTTGATACAGCCTTCATTAACCCCTTCACTACCAAAGGCCTCTCATGTACTGAATATAATCGTGTGAAGGCAGCGAGAATACACCCAAACAACACGGCATTGTAGTGAATGGGTTGGGTGTATTCATTATCTGTACTACTTTATTTAACCTTTCATTCTTCCCTACACTTTGTCGTTCTTTTATTCTTCCCTGCATTTTGTCCTTCTTCCATTCTTCCCTTCACTTTGACGTTCTTTCATCCTTCCCTTCATTTTCATTTTTTCATTCTTCCCTCCAGTCTGTCCTATTATTTTTCCATTCATTTTGTCAATACATTCTCCCCTTCATTCATTTTCCCCTTTATTCTTTCACTCTTCCTTCAGTACATGTCAGGGTCTCTCCCAGTAACATTCTAAGGGTTCTAACACTCACTCTTACTGAATAAAATCCCGTGAAGTCAGCTGGGGTGAAACACCGGAAATGCCCCACGTTGTTATGTTTACATCATCTCATTTCTTAACACATACTAAATTCCTTAAATTCTAACAGATTATATTCCACCATATAAGTTCAGCAGTAAAAATATTAATACATGTTGATCAAGAGTCCAGAGGGATAACAATGATTAGTATTCATTTTCTGCTAAAAAATATGGTTAAGAAATTCTTTCGGCAGAGGTCGATTCCTTTACACCATAATACAAGCTTTGATAATCTGGTTCACTGGGAGGGAATATCTGATGTCGTTATTTATCACAACACTTTTAAAAATATCTTGAAACAGAAATGTGGTGTAATGTGTGAAAATTCACTTGATGTAATGGAAAAAATATATATAAACATCAACACAAGGAGGCCATCCGAACACTGTCCATAAATCACAGAGTTGTTCGTCGGGAAGAATGTGTTTATGTGCCGTCTGAAAATTACCACAAAAACCTCTAGGAATAAGCTATTTTCACCATTAAAAGTGTACGCTATAACGAAACATTAGTATCTAGAGTACCCGAACGAAGACTGATAAGGAAATAAGTATATAAACACTGATTTAGAAGTTTGTTTACGTTCTCATTTGTCAACCTTCTCCTTTAAATGCCTCATCATAACATGTGAGTAAAGGACTGCAGCTGCTAGTGACTTAACTCTGGCCGTGTCCACCTCTTCACCAAGTTATCTACCATCCATGACTGAACTGCTACACATTCTTGTGGCTAGGACTCTCGGCAGTACACATTAACATGCCACAGTGGAATCAAGGTTGGTACTGCTGTTTTTTTTTTTTTTTTTTAGTACACATTAAACTTAAGCCATAGTGGAATCAGGGTTGGTATTGCTGTGGTTTTTCATTAATTCATTACCAAACACGCGCGGCCTTTTCATATTTTCCATCGAAATGAGTCTTTCACAGGTTATTTGTTATTTTTCCTGGAGTACCGTGCCATAGCTACTGGGCATTTTTATAAAGACAATGAATGCTGAGGATTTAGAATGAATAATTATTCCACTGACGTCTACCAGTAGCTGGCCATATCTTGCGTCCCCAACACTTGCTTTTAAAATTGAGAGATTGCTGTCATAGGTTGGATTAGGTTTGGTGGTAGGTGGTGGCGACCGTCATTCGCTCACTTGATCTTTCCTCTCACTTTTCATTACTCATTCCATTTTAGGCGACTTTACATTGTCAGCCTAATGGTTTCCTGTAAGCCAGGAAACAATTTACAGCGCTGGGTGGTAACCATATAACCAGCCTTTACGTGTTCCCTATGTGTTAACAGGTGGGTTGGCGTAGGATTAGTGTTCCTCCTCGTAAAACCACTAACTCAGAGACAAACGGCTACCCTTTACGGAATTATGGCGTCTGGCTATAGATAAACAGATTAACTCTGCTAATATCAATCACTATTTAAATATGCACTAATACGTACTAATTCTGCCCTTACTGTATCATGTCACGCCTTTATTTACCCAATTTAGTGCAATTATGTTGTATGTATATAAAGCAGTGAATTAGTGACGATTACCGTTGATTTAAAATTCTCTCTCTCTCTCTCTCTCTCTCTCTCTCTCTCTCTCTCTCTCTCTCTCCTCTCTCTCATCAGTAATTCCTTGAAATCTTGTGAATCCATCTAAATTCTTTCTTCCCTCCTTCCTCCTCTGTTCCTCCTCATCTTCCTCATTCCCTTGTCTGCAGTGTCCCTTCCCTTCCCTGTATCTTTCACTTTCGTCTTGATTTCATTCTCTCTCTCTCTCTCTCTCTCTCTCTCTCTCTCTCTCTCTCTTCCACTTAACTTGTCTTGATAGGGAAGATAGGCTTTGATCTCTTCTTCAGATGAGATCCAGAATATTGAAAATGGAAGAGGATAAGGGTGAACTGTCCCCCCCATATCTCTCTCTCTCTCTCTCTCTCTCTCTCTCTTATCCCAAGCTCATTAAAACGCCCAGAGAATTCATAAAGGCCTAAGAGTACAAGAGAATGAGAAGGTACTCGTGCGTAGGTGGGAGGCGTAGAACATAAGAACATAAGAAGAGAGGATAACTGCAGTAGGCCGGTTGGCCCATGCTAGGCAGCTCCTAGAAGAGTAACTGAACTACTAGAATGAGATAAGGATAGCAAAGAAGAAGGGTACCTGGCGTATGACACTGTAGAGGAGGAGGAGGAGGAGGAGGAAGAGAAGTAGAAGAAGAAGGAGAAGGAGGAGGAGGGGATGAAGAAGGAGGAAGAGGAGGGAATTAGTTAGCTAATGATGAAAGGAAATGATGATGATGATGATAATGATGATAATTATGATGATGATGGGAGGGGGAGAAAATCCAAAAGAGGTTCAGGAAGAGGAGGTGGGAGGAAATACTGAAGAGTGGAAAGGTATGAGTGGGATGAGGAGCAGCGGGGGAAAATAAGTAAGTAAGAGCAGAGAAGGGTGGAATAAGTACGTACGAGGAGGAAAGGTATAAAAGTACTCATGATACGTAGATCACCTGAGCGTAAATGAGAAGAGTAGGAGAAAGACGAAGAGGAGGATGCCTAAAGGGTGAAAATGAATGAGGCACTGCTTGAGATGGAGAGACGGCAACTTTACGCCTAGCTGAAGTGAACAGGGTGTTGTGTTGGTTAAGGGTAAAGACAGGGATGATATCAGGTAACCAGTATTGTGTAAAGTGTAGGGAAGTGTAGTGTGGTGTTGTGAGGCGGACAGGGAGACGCATACATCCGCTTGAGGCTCCTATGACTCACTATCATCTCCATATAATCGTCTGACATTACACGTAGCTAGAATGTAATACTAGAGGAGACGCGGCCATGTGAGGGTCTGAGGTAGAATATCAGGCAACTGGTGTGGTGTAAAGTGTAGTGTGGTGGTGTGAGGCGGGCAGGGAGACGCATGGTGTGGTGTAAAGTGTAGTGTGGTGGTGTGAGGCGGGCAGGGAGACGCATGGTGTGGTGTAAAGTGTAGTGTGGTGGTGTGAGGCGGGCAGGGAGACGCATGGTGTGGTGTAAAGTGTAGTGTGGTGGTTTGAGGCGGGCAGGGAGACGCATGGTGTTGTGTAAAGTGTAGTGTGGTGGTGTGAGGCGGGCAGGGAGACGCGTGGTGTGGTGTATAGTGTAGTGTGGTGGTGTGAGGCGGGCAGGGAGACGCGTGGTGTGGTGTAAAGTGTAGTGTGGTGGTGTGAGGCGGGCAGGGAGACGCGTGGTGTGGTGTAAAGGTGTAGTGTGGTGGTGTGAGGCGGGCAGAGAGACGCATACGTCAACCTCAGGACGCACGCTAAGACGCACACCATAAATCCTCGTACAGTCATGGACAGAGAAACCTGGACAGGTGAGGCGAGGCAAATGTCATATTTTCTCTTTTCCCCCGGCTTGTCCGTCACTCTTCGTTCACGACTCCTTTCCCCCATCCCCCCCACCCCCCATCCCGTTTACCCTCTCTTCATTAGCACCTGCCAGGCTGCCCTCCCCATCCCCCCTTCCCTGCCCCCATACACGCCAGTTCGCTAATCCGCCTACCTTGAACCGTGTGTGTGTGTGTGTGTGTGTGTGTGTGTGTGTGTGTGTGTGTGTTTGCATCCTTGACACAAGCAACTCCCTACATTTTTCCGATCACAACCCATCCCTCCCTCTTCCCTACGGCTACTCTGCTAACACACACACACACACACACACACACACACACACACACACACACATGAGAAGCTCATCTTCATTCTTCGTATACGCAGCTGCTCTCCCTCTCTCTCTCTCTCTCTCTCTTTTTCAAGATTCTGTAGGAGTGAATAGTAATGTCAATGCAAAGTATGCCTTTATTATTGTGATATAAGTATTATAAAATAAAACTTAGGAATATATTTAAAGAAAACAACTGCAGTAGGCTGGTTGGCCCATGAGAGGCATCTCCTCCTGATTTTGGATCTACATACGAGAGAGATAGAGAGAGAGAGAGAGAGAGAGAGAGATGTGAGGAGTGACCACTTGTCCCCCCCCCCTCTCTCTCTCTCTCTCTCTCAATAATCTGTAGCAGTGAATAATAATGTCAGTGCAAAGCATGCCTTTACTGTGATATAAGCATTACAAATTAAAACACTGGAACATATTTAGAGGAAACAACTGCAGGAAATCCTCTCGAGACGTCAGCATGTGGAACTGTCATTATTTCCCTGCGGGCCAATTAACGTTCACCTTCATACTTGCCTACTCCCTTCTGCCACAGTTTTCGCCAATTCTCATCTTTACTTTCCAATTCAGAGCATGCCATTTGTTATGATAATAATTGCGCGCACACACACATATATCTATCTATCTATCTATCTATATCTATCTATATCTATATATATATCTATCTATATATATATATATATATATATATATATATATATATATATATATATAAGACAGACAGAGACAGAGAGATGGTAAATGGGGGAGGAAGGAGGGGGAGAAGAAAGGATGGAAGCAAGTGTTTAGTTTGAGAGAGCGAGAGAGAGAGAGAGAGAGAGAGAGAGAGAGAGTTGCCACCATTTTCGCCAAAGACTCCACTATATTTCTCCTCATCTTTAACTTTCCGATTCAGATCATGCCAATAGTCATGAAAGTCATGATAATAATTGCACACACACACACACACACACATATATATATATATATATATATATATATATATATATATATATATATAGCAGGGGTTGAGAGAGAGAGAGAGAGAGAGGGAGAGAGAGAGAGGTGAGAAGTGTCTACTTGTCCCCTGGGAATGGCCAGCCTTCCCGGGTAATATGAGTAGGACGGAGAGGAGGTGAGGGAAGGAAGGGGATGGGGGGGTACGGTTCATATGGACGAAGATTTAGTGGAAAAATCGAAAAGGAAAAAGAAACTATCAGCTCAGCCGGGAGTGTCCAGGTTTCTTTGTCCATGACTGTACCAGGTGAAGAGCAGGGAAGGGGGGTGGGGGAAGGGGAGAGGAAGACAAAGGGATAGGAAGCTGAGGAAGATTGAGAGAGAGAGAGAGAGAGAGAGAGAGAGAGAGAAGGGGGAGTAGTGTTGGAGGGCGAAAAAGTGTGAAATTATACAGTACAAACAAGAAGAGAGGCAGACCTATAACAAGGTGGGGAGATAAGGTGCCAGAATGTGTACGAGTAAGGCGGGGTGGTAGTGCGTTGTGAGAAGAGTCGTTACTGAGTAGGGACACAAACGCCAGGGCAACTATTTATATAGGATTATGGGCAGGTTTCTCCATAACCAAAGTATATTACAGTTCACTTTTGTCTGATTTAACATTTTTCATATTTTCCACTTAAATATTCAGCCAGGTTTGGTTGCTGTTTGGTAGATGGAAGGCGGATGATGCAACTAAACAAGCAGTCTTATCTGGTAAATTACCAATATGCTGGGAATCGAACCAGGGACTCTCAGATGAGAGCCAGGCAGCATACCACTACACCACGACCAGGTAAAAGTTAACTCACGTTGTCACAATCTTGTAACCAACGTCCCTCCGCCCCCACTGTGGGCATCAAGAGGATGAGTTAACCCCCTGGCACTCGGGCAAGTAGATGCTTTTAATCTATCCCAAGCACTTACGGCAAGTCAGAATTAAGGGAGAAACCTGTACTGTACACAGGAAAAATCATCTGGTAAATTACCAATATGCTGGGAATCGAACCAGGGACTCTCAGATGAGAGCCAGGCAGCATACCACTACACCACGACCAGGTAAAAGTTAACATATTCGATTCCCAGCATATTGGTAATTTACCAGATGATTTTTCCTGTGTACAGTACAGGTTTCTCCCTTCAAGCAGTCTTATGCATTACTTCTCTATCTATCTATTGCCAGACGCCTCAATCCCGTTTGGGGTGGCGGGCCACAAACAAATCGCCTCCAAGTCGCCCTGTCCCCCGCCATTTCACTGCCCTGCTCCCAACTCACACCCCCCTCTCTCATATACCTCTCCACCCCATCCCTCCATCTCATCCTTGGCCTCCCCCTCCCTCTTCCCCCCTCCACCTCACTCAGGAGGGGAAGGAGGGAAGGGGGGAGGGAGGGAGAGTTACAGCAGTTGCAAGAGTCTCCACAAAGATGAATCAGATCGCCTGGTGGTAGAAAGAATAAAAGAAGCAAGCCAACACTAACATGCCAACACCATCATGCTGAAGCGATTAATTCAGATGTGAGGGACGAATCTTACACGTTACTCTTGGTATTTGCAGACGATTTTTACTCAGCCGTGGCAGGAAAGGAACGAGGTAAAGAATGACCCCTGAACGTGAGAAATTAATTCAGATGTGAGGGACGAATCTTACACGTTATTCATGGTATTTGCAGACGATTTTTACTCAGCCGTGGCAGGAAAGGAACGAGATAAAGAATGACCCCTGAACGTGAGAAATTAATTCAGATGTGAGGGACGAATCTTACACGTTATTCATGGTATTTGCAGACGATTTTTACTCAGCCGTGGCAGGAAAACGACAAAGTAAAGAATGACCCCTGAACGTGAGATAAATTAATTCGGGGACGGGAATGGATTTCTTCTTGAGGCTATCCATGTTAACTACAAACGGTTTTATTCAGCTTAGGAAGGACTGCTGGTACTGACAGGATCGAACACTGTTTATTGCATTACGGTAGTCTCTTATTATACCTGTATATTATAGGATCGAACACTGTTTATCCCATTACTGTAGTCTCTTATTTTACCTGTATATTATAGGATCGAACACTGTTTATTGCATTACGGTAGTCTCTTATTATACCTGTATATTATAGGATCGAACACTGTTTAATGCATTACGGTAGTCTCTTATTTTACCTGTATATTATAGGATCGAACACTGTTTATCCCATTACTGTAGTCTCTTGTTTTACCTGTTTATTATTCTGGCTACCTGCAGACGGTTTTATTCTGCTATAGAAGGAGTTGACGTAAACGCCTCAGCTTACTCCAGTACTCTTGCATGTACTTCGTATTATTCTTATTATCTACAGAAAGATTTACTCAACTCGCCAACAAAAGAACCGGGAGGGTAAAGAATGATCCCCGAACGTGAGATAAATTAATTCAGGTACGGGGCCGGGTTTTTGTGGACGCAGCAGCAGCCGCCAAGAGAGGCCAAGACAGCCACACGGAAAAAGGCCCCTCGCCCTGCCCAGGAAATGTGCGGGTAAAGGACATCCTGAATTCTGGACGGGTGGCCGCGAATTTGGCGATAAGGAGTTTGCGAAAAGAAATCAAGGGGCTGAGATAGAGGTTAAGAGGTTGAGACAGGAGTTGTTAGGGGTTGAGAGAGGGGTTACTGGGAGTTGAAGGGTTGTGAGAGCGGGGTTGTTGGCGGAAAAGTAGGTGGAGCAACGGGCAGGGGATTTGTGTGTTAATGGTGAGAAAAATGTGTTGAGAGAGAAAACGAATGAGAGAAAAGGCTGGGACTGGGTGAGTAGTTATGGGGGTTAGAAAGCGTTATTAGGGGATGGAGTGAAGGGTTATTAAAAAAAATGAAAAAGAGGTTACAAGATTAAGGAGGTTGAAAGAGGGGCTGAGGAGGAGAGAAAGAGACTGAGAGATAAAGGAAGTGCTGAAATCTGGACGGGTGAGTTGAAATTTGGCCGAAAGGAGATTGAGAGATTGGTCATTAGGGGATTGAGAGAGGGAGTTATTTTGGGGATTTTAGAGAGAGAGAAGGGGGGTATACGTCTTGATGGTGAGTGTGTATCAAGTAAGCAGATTGCATACCGTGGGAGTGGCATCCTTCCCTAAGTGTATGGCACCACCAACACAAAAATGCCGACCAGATTTCAATAACTTAAGTGCTCGGGCTGGGGGAGAGGGTGGAGGGACATAATCGGGAGAGGGAGAGAGAACGGAGTGTGGGGTGGGGAGAGGGGTGTGGGAGGTTGTGATGGTGATGCGAGGGGGTGTAAGGGTAGGGGGAGGATAGGGCAAGGAGACGAGGAAGACTGAGGGATTAAAAAGAATGTGAGGTGGGGGAATGACGAGGAAGGAAGGAGAAGCAGGATGAGGATGAGAGAGGAAAGAGAGAGGGGACGCTGTGGGGGAGCAAAAAAGGGAAAGGGATCGAGAAGGGAAAGGGAGGAGGAAGCTGAGGGAGCGATAGGAGGAGAGAAGGAATAGGGAAGAGAGGGGAGTGGGGAAGTTAGAAAAGTTGAGAGAGGATGAAGAAGGAAGAGGGAAGAGAGGTGGAGAGAGGGAGATGAGTATAGGGGAAGGGAGAGGGGGAGAGGAGGGGGACAAAGACAGGTGATACAGAGATAGAGGAAATTAGTTGACATGGCAAAATAAAAACAGGGGTGAGAAAATAAAAATATGCAGATGAGATGGATTGTCATTACGTGGAGTGACTACTGGTGGACAGAGAGGCGAAGTACAAGAGGAGGGATGGAGGGCAGGAAGGAAAGGAGGAGAGGAAAAGTGCAGGAGGAAGAAAGAAGGGTGGGAGTCTTTACGTGGGAATTTTGTAAGAAGGTAGGCAGGGGAAAATACTGCTGGTTGATGGGCCTGTGAAAAGTAGGTATGTAGGTAAGTAGGCTGGTAGGTAAAGAATCACTATGTATATGCATGAAGGAAGGTAGGTAAGTAGTAGACAGAAAGGCAAGTAATCTAGTAGACAGGTAGATGGTTAAATCGATATAAACAAAAGTGTGAGAGACAAAGGGAGACGTGGGAGGTCAAGGCCTTCTAAAATTAGAAGGCCTCTCCAATCCTCTTGTGACGTCAGCCGCGTAGGTCAGGGGCAAGGTGCGTGGTCAGGTTGCGGTCTCTTTGTTGTGTGTGTGTGTGTGTGTGTGTGTGTGTGTGTGTGTGTGTGTGTGTGTGTGTGTTGTTTAAATGATATTATATATTAATAGACTTATTGGTACTCAATAATTTTATTCACGTGAAAAATTTACAATGGTAAAAGAAGAGTTACTACAAAAGAAACGTATGTAGTGACATCTGAAATCTGGCATAATTTATTATATTTATATATATATATATATATATATATATATATATATATATATATATATATATATATAAATCATATACGTATTGGGGCTGTTATATTGAAGGTATATTGGGGCTGTTATATTGGTGATATATTGCGATGTTATATTGGTGGTATATTGGGGCTGTTATATTGGTGGTATATTGGGGCTGTTATATTGGTGGTATATTGCGATGTTATATTGGTGGTATATTGGGGCTGTTATATTGGTGGTATATTGGGGCTGTTATATTGGTGGTATATTGCGATGTTATATTGGTGGTATATTGGGGCTGTTATATTGCGATGTTATATTGGGGCTGTTATATTGGTGGTATATTTGGGCTGTTATACTGGTGGTATATTGGGGCCGTTTTATTGGTGGTATATTGTAATGTTATATTGGTGGTATATTGGGGATGTTATATTGCTGGTATTACATTGGGGTGTTATATTAGTGGTATATTGGGGTGTTACATTGGTGGTATATTGGGGCTGTAATATTGGTAGTATATTGGGGTGTTATACTTAGAATCTTACTGTGTATTGGGGTGTTATATTGATGGTATACTGGAGGTATTATATTGGGCCTCTTATATACGGGGTGAACAAGGTAATGCAGATTTCGTTTGAATTCGATTCAGTTTCTTTATAGAGGAAAGCTGTGGAGATATGTAGGAAAAATGAAGGGTTATATATTCCTCTCTTATCCAGCTCCAGCCACGTGTGTGTAATGGCTTTGGTCCTACACCCTAGCATGGCTAAGGCCTCATTTTTCTTATATTCAGTACAATTACGATGACTTAAAGCTTCTCACTGTACTCTCTACACTTTTCTGATAATAATGAACAGAAAATAATGTTGTACTTACCCTGCTGTTGCGATTTGGAGTGAACTGGTCGCGCTTAATGGCACTTAGCCACGTGGAGGCAAGTTCTTTATCTTGCGGGAAGGAAAATACACTTTAGGTCCATTTTTATAATTTCCCTTACATCTGGGAACACAACACATGTAAGGCATTATTACCTTAATAAAACATACAAATAATGTAAATATCAATATATAATACAATGTTTTTCCGTCCTTATTGTTATTGAACACACAGCGTGACCTCTCCCGGCCATAGCTGACCCAACACTACCCAGACCTACCACGTCACGGCTTACCGTCCCCCCCACAGACGAGGCCTTCTAATTTTAGAAGGCCTGGGGGGGGGGGCTGGTCATTCCCAGGGGACAAGTGGTCACTCCTCACCTCTCTCTCTCTCTCTCTCTCTAGCATGCAGACCTACCCCTCCTGAACTCAAAACATCATCCTTCCTGCCTTCCTATCCATCCCCATCCCCTCTCTTCACCTAGCTTTTTGCACACACACACACACACACACACACACACACACACACACACACACAAACACTTTTTTTTAAATA
>NW_027643626.1:0-60000 GCF_032717465.1 Coenobita brevimanus
GCTGGGAGGGATGAAAAAAGTGTTTAGATGTCGGATTTCGCTTAGAATGGATGTAAAGAGAAGGCTGTATGAGGGTGTTGTGGTACCGACTTGCATTGTATGGGGCTGAAACATGGAATTATGGGTGTAGCAGAGAGGAAAAGTTTGAATGTAATGGAGATGAGGTGTCTGAGGAGTATGTGTGGAGTGACTCGTATGGATCGAGTGCGGAATGATGAAGTGCGAGAAGGAGAACTGGAGTTGTTCGGGAGATGGCTGGTAGAGGTTGAGCAGAGGGTGTTGCGATGGTTTGGGCATATGGAGAGAATGGATAATGAGCGATTGTTGAAAAAAGATAACTAGATCTGATGTGAGAGGTGTAAGGCTGAGAGGAAGACCACAAATAGGATGGATGGACAGTGTGGAAGAGAGCGCTTAGATGCAAGAGGGACGTCTGTTGAGCAAGGAAGAGTGGCTGTGTGTGACAGAAATGGGTGGAGAGAAATTGTGAATGAATAGAGTGATGACTTTGTACCAGCCCTGAGGGGATATTCTCCCCCATTTGGTCTGATCAGCTATTTCAGGTCAGGTGCAGGTAAGGGGATGAGTCTGTTATGATGTGGCAGGGGTAAAGCAGCTCTGCTGTCGGGCCCTGCTGCGGATGTCACTGATTGCATTGCGCAGTTGACCCTTGTGCAGTGTGGTGCGGTGAGGATCTGTCCGTTCTCCCCTTTGGGGCTAAGATGCGAGATGAACGTGTTTGAATGGATGAGTAAATGGGGAGTGTGTCGTCCTGTCTCGGCTACCTCCCTTTCCTTGGGGGAAGCAGCCTAGGTATATAGATGGATAGATAGATAGTGTATCAGTGCCTGTGTGTATCAGTGCTTATTAGTGCCTGCGTGTATTAGTGTGCGTGCATGCGCTGATCAGTGCTTGTATCAGTGTTTGCGTGAATGAATATGTGCGCACTCTTTCAGCCTCTTCCATTTTGGACTGAAAGAATCGTTCCATTTCCTCCACTTCCAAACCCCGCATCCTCTCACGTTTACCTCATTCAGTTGCATGCACTCACCTCTGCATCATGTTCTCTGTCTCTGCCTCCTTCTCTCTGTCTCAGTCTCTCTCTCGGTCTTTCTACCCTTCTCCTTACCTGATTTCCTCTCCTCAGTTTTCCCTGTCCTTGTAACTGATCCAATCTCTCTCTCTCTAAATCTTCCTCTGCCTGTGCCTCTGTCTCTCTGTTAGTCTCTGCTTCCGTCTGTCTCTTTCTTTGTCTGTCTCGGCAGTTCCACTTAAGGTGAAGAGTTTTGAGATGTCATAAGTTGAATAAAATCTCCTGGTAGTTGCAATAATTAAATCTAGTAGACATCGTATTGAAGGGGTTCATTATAGTGTGGATACCGACAAGCAATTTTATTCATTTAGGAAGCAGACTTTCCTAATTGAAAGGGTGAGCTTTAGTCTTCACTTCCCCCTCATTACTGTTAGGTCATCGGATTGAAGGTTAGATGTCATAAGGTTTTGGCCCATATTATATGTGACTCTTGAGATTTCCTAACACGTTTTCCATAGCGAATTATTTTGTACATTATACCTTGGTGTCATTCTGAAGGTTACTGATGGAAATTGTGTCTATATCAAAACAATAAACGCAACTTACTAAAGAATCTTTAAGGTTTAATACACATAAATCCCTAAAAAAAAAAAAATTGGGTGCTATGAAACCTATGTCTCTTGGCACTGCGTCGGGAGTGTTTGTAAAGATATTATTGACTGACTTTAGTAAGTGGTTTGTGAGAACTGGTATGTATGTATATGCACTTGAATGTCCACACGTACTTGCTGCTTCTATCTGTCTCTCTATCTATCTGTCTATCTATCTATCCATCATGCTATCTATTATGATTTGTAATTATAATATGGAGTCCTGACATATACACGCTACGTCTCCAATCCTGGCTGAAAGAATTAGAGGGTGTCAGTGTGGGTAGCACACACGTCTACATGTGTATTCTATTCACACGTACACACACACATGCTACTCTACATATTCTGTTCACACACATGGTACTCTGTATGTGTATTCTGTTAACACATACAAACACATACGCACACACACACTACCCTATGTCTGTCCTGGCCTGAGTGTAAGTGTAGTCTATTCATAAACCCACACACATAAACAACTACTGTGTGTCCTGGCCTTTGTGTGTATGCATGTGGATATCAGTCAAGTACACACGTTTGCACACACACACACACACACACACACACACACACACACACACACACACACACACACTACTGTCCTGGCCTTTGTGTGTGCATGTGGGCATTACTCAAGTACACACAGCTTCAAGCGCACACGCACACGAACACACACACACACACACACACACACACACACACACACACACACACACACACACAAAACCACGTCCACCTCGTGCGATACTTGACTTTGGAAGGACCGACCAACAAAAGACCGCAATGCATAAACCACTTTGACAATGCAGTAAATTTAGGCGTTTCGACAGGGACCAAGACTTTTACGAGAGAGTGAAATAGGGAGAGAAAGACTGAAGCCAAGACGTAGGTCACAGAATCAGATGGGAGGAGGGGGTTGTGTTTATAACGTTTTCTGAATCTTATTTTAGGCCAGTCTCGCCTAACCTATCCATATTTGCTGGAACTGAACCTGGCCTAACCTCGAGTGACCTAATTCAACCTAAAATAACCCAAACTAATCTAACTTAACCTCACCTAACCCAGTCTAATTGTATTTAACCTCACTATCTCACGTAACCTCCCCATACCTAAACTAACTAATTCTGATGCAGCCTAACCGCATCTAACCCTGCCTAATCCTACCCAGTCTCACTTAACCATACCATACCCGACCTAACGAAACCCACTCAAGCCTCAAATGACCAAATCCAACCGAACCTAACCCAGCCTAACCCAACCCAATAGAACCCGACCCAAAATATATCAAAACCGAGCTATTCTAAAGCAATCTAACCTAATCCGTCTATATCTAGTCGATCTGAACCCAACCCAACCAAAAATTATCTAATCAGACCAAACCCTGCCCAAAGTGACCTAACCTAACTTTCGGTCGCCCATAAAATCGCTATATAAGAAATTATGCTCTCTGAAAGTCTACGGGTGTAACAGTCCAAGTTTCGCCGGTTCTGTGTACAAGTAGAAGATGGTGTGTGTGTCTGTGTCTGTGTCTGTGTGTGTTTACGGTGTGTGAGTTGTGTTCTGTAAAGAAAAATTTATACTCTGTCTCTCTCTCTCTCTCTCTCTCTCTCTCTCTCTCTCTCTATATATATATATATATATATATATATATATATATATCTTTACTCCAGTTCAGTTTAGAAGTGCATGTGTAAGTCTGTGTCTGACCTTTTACCATATATGTCTGTTTGATTCGCAACGGCTTCAATATATCATCTTGCCTGGTCATTACTTACAGCCTCGTATCTGCATCATAAACCGTGAAATATTGTAACTGGCGGACCGTGGCAGGAGAACGAGAGAAAAAGAGGAGGGATAAGAGAAAAAGAGCAGAGAGTTAAACCAAAAAAAACAGAGTGTGAGATAAAGAGAGCAAATGACTGAAACAAAACGCAGAATGGCATGAATGGGGCCAGAAGAACGATAAAAAGAACACAGGATAACAGTAATATACGGCTTGGATAGGTAGCTCTGAGGTCTGATTAGGACTATGAGGAGTGCAAGCATAAGCAGACGAGACTACGTGGTTCAGAGGCTGATGAAGGCTATGAGAAGACCATGCATGATTTGAGAGAGTTGTCATCGTATAATCAGAGAGGAGTACGACTCCCAATATCGTGTGTGTAATCATCAGTAAAAAGCCTTGCACGAGGGAGGTCGGAATCTAAAAACATGCTCTTGACACATCACTAATAAGAGGAGTGTAATAGATAATAAACACCGTTGCACGAGAGACAGGTGGGAGGCTTTGAAAAACATACCATCAACAGATTACCAATAGGAGGTGTGTAATAGACACCCATGTAACAGAGACGAGTAAACACCCTTGCCTGAGAGATGGGGATCTGTAAACACACCAGTGATGTTACCAATTGGAAGAGTGTAATAGACAGTAAACATCTTTACTTGAGAGGAGGCGGAAAGCTTTAGAAACATTCCAGTGATATATTAACATCCATATTAAAGAAAGCACTGAGATATCTATTAACGCTTGCCATAAAAGACTGAACCTGAGTCTGTTATCTCGCAGCCACATACGAAAAGACATAAAACAAGGCATATCCAATGACTTTCAGTACAGCAACGTCTCTTCAAGCTTATTCTTACTTCAGACGATTTTATTCAACTTGGACAACGTATCTGCTAATGAAACTTGGGCAGGATATCTGGTAAACAAGGCTGTATCTACTGCAGTTTTTCTAATTCCAGTATTTTCCACGACGCTCTTATACAATCGTTCACAGAGCGAAATAAACTGAAAACATTTGCTGTATTCATGAAGAAGCAATCGTATCTATAAAAGGAACTGTTCTTAAGCAGTTCACCTTTAGTCACACGAGACATACAAGCATATAAAGCTGCAGTAACACAAAGCACAAACAAAATATATAAAACAGACGAAAAACGGAGCAACAGTTACAGAAAACACATGGAGCACGAAGCGCGCACACACACACACACACACACACACACACACACACACACACACACACACACACACACACACACACACACAGACGTATCCTTCCCCGCGCACACACAATCTGGCTGCAGCAGTTCAGTTTTTCTTCCTTTACTTTCAGCAACACTGATGTGGTTTGGTCATAGGAAGGTAATGGGGAGTAAGAGATTGGCGTGGAAAGAGAGGTGGACCAAGAGCAAGGTGGAAGGATAGAAGTGAGGGAGTACATAAGAAATATATATGAAAGTGGGATAACAGAGAGAAAGGGGACGGAGGCAAAGAACAAACTGAAGTGACAGTGTTCGATAATGAAAGTTCATGACTGCATTTAATACTTTCTGAGATTTGCTCCAGAAACAAAATCTCTGCGCCCGCCCAACCGTCCCAACTCTACGGACGGACACCAGTGATAACATTACCCTCCATTGACTTTGGTGGAATAGATGTTCTGCTGTGGGATAGATAGTTGGGAGGAGAGACAGATTATAAATAATGAGGTGGTGGACAGAGAAACAGTCCGTGAGGGAAGGTGCATATGAGTGATGAAGTATAAAGGACAAAAAATAGGTAGGCCAATAACAACGTGGATGGAAAGAAAAGCCAAGGAGTACATGAAGGAGAGAGCATGTGAGTGAAGAAAGATGAATGAAAAGTTGGCAAAGAACTGGGTGAACAAACAATGTAAGATAGTACAGCACAAAGAGAAGTATGTATGAGAGTGTAATGGTTGGAAGAAGAGAGGAAGGCCAAGACGATCGTGGATAGAACATGTAGGGAATACACAAGGGAAGATGTAGAGTGGAGTAGTTGCGAGGAGAAGAAAGGTTAATCTAGATCAAGGATGATGAAAACAGATGGGTAGTATAGGACGGAGAGGTGGACGAGTGGTTGATGAATAGGGACAGAGATGAAGGAGCTTTTTGGTTCCGATCACATTTCACTGGATGAGGTGTCAGACAAAAACCTCTATATATTCACAGTTCCCTGAACAACAGAAAGAAACGCTAAATAATTCGTCAAGCTGAAAGGTAGACTGTTATTTCCAGCACAGTATCAAATCTGTTATATTCTGATCAGCCTCTAAGAATATTAACCACATCGCTGCCGTGGATGCATCTGGGTATTTTAGTCAGGCTAATACAAGGTTATTCAGCTCTGAGAAGTCTGTCAGTATAATCGTTGGTAACTTTCGATTATCCTTAAGCTGATATGGACACAACTATTGTATTCAAATTAACATCAGGTGATTATTTTTACCTGAGACAAGTCATAACATTCCAAGGATAGATCGCCGCAACTTACACATTTCGTAATTATAAATTCCATCAGACTACTCACAGTTTTTTAGGTATTTCTTTCTATTTGCAGACGATTTTATCCAACTGAGAATACCGTTGGACTTTTTTTTTTTTTTTCTGGGGGAGGTGTTAATGAAGGTTATACGAGTATCAAACCCCTCTTGAAAACTCTCTCCCAAACTGAACCATATCGTTTGGAGTTAGTAAAAATAAATTAACTGGATACAAATATAATAGATGCTGGAGCTTCAAGACCCATTGATTATGCCTTTGGCGTCATGTGGTAAGAGAGAGTGGCTTTGAATGGTGTGGTGTGGCCTCGCTCATGTCGCCGGGAATGAAGTACCTCGCATCCCAAAACGTTAATGAGACAGACAGACACAACCTTTCCTTGAGATGCTATCGCGTCCTTTTTAAGCACTCCGGCCTGAAAGGATTTTACCTCTCCTGTGAGATGACATTTTTTCTTTGATTTCACTCTTACTGTCTCCATATGATTGCTTTGAAGAGACTTTCAGCTTTGAAGAGACTTTTAGATATGAAAGGGTTTCACACACACACACACACACACACACACACACACACACACACACACACACACACACACACACACGAGACCGTACTCTAAATGGCACTCCAGCTTTGTAGCACACGTTTCTTGGTGATCTGTTTGGCCCGCTACACTATGACATTATCTTCTTTGTTATTTGTGTTGCTTTAATATCAACACAATTGCATTAGTAGTATATATTAATGCAGTTGAGGTGTGATGTGCAGAGTAAATCACTAAAGTAGATATGCTACGACATCACTAAAACAACTTATAATACGACGGCAGTGGTCTGCAGCATTTAGAGAGGTAGTTGGACAGACATACAGGCAACTCCCAGGAGAAAGAGAGAGAGAGAGAGAGAGAGAGAGAGAGGGAGGGAGGGAGGGAAAAAACGAGGCAGGATATTCTAGGTTAGTTAGAATTGCCAGAACGTGACACACATGTTCAGTGACAGAAAATAGTTGGACGGTGAAACCAGTAGCGAAACGAAAGAAGTAAAAAGTTGGAGCTCGTTCTTCGTAATACATTTATCGCCCCGAATTTCTCACATGGTTCTATACCCTATGTCCTCTCTCCACCAGATGCATATATTCATAGGTTCTCCCCTCACTCACATGTACAGGCTACCCCGTGGAGAGTGTGCCAAAAATCAGGAAGTTATGCTTGGACTAATTTTGAGTCATAAATGATATAAGAGCGTGAGTCTAGTTCTTAACCTGTACAGAGAGCTATGATTTCGTTTCGCCAAGACGAGCTTCAGGATTGGCATATAATTTTTACATTCAGCGACTTCAGCAAGCCTCATAGCTCCAAGATACTGACGTGATGCTCTTGAACAACCAGAACTAACTACCCTATTTTAGCTCTTCCGCTAGTTAAATGGTGGGCTTAAGGTTTGGCAAGTGAATAAAATCCTCTATTCTGATTAAAATTATTCTATCAGCAATATGGGCAGACTCGACACATTACGTTTAGTTATATTACTCTCATGTAGCACAAACTTTGCCTTATTCCAGTGTTCCATGTTCGGTATCAAATCCATGTTGTACAGTAGCATTGTTGAGATTAAAAACTCTCATATCATATTTATTTTCCTTTAACCTTTTATCAACCCCCTAAAAGTCTCTCCCACATGTACGGTACCTTTTCGCAATCTTTGCACGGAATTTTATACACACCTGCTTTGTTTGTTCTTTTTACGTATTTGTTAGTTTTCTGACTAACTTGCCCACAGTCGTATTTCCTGCTCTGACTACCTGTATTCCTGCCATATTCATACAGGGAGAAACAGTGTCCGCTACACAGGGTGTGAGTACTATTATTCTTTTCTCAGGTTTTTCTTTTTTGTATTTACTCATGTGTATTTTAGTGACACTCTTTCTAGTTCTGTGGATAAAATATGGAGGGTATTTTAGATCACTAAGAGCTTTAAAAATGTAAACATGTTCATCCAGTGAGGATCTGTCCCTTCTCCCCCTTGGGTCTAAGATACGAATAATTGAGTGTGTTTGGATGAGTAAATTGGGAGTGTGTCGTCCTGTCTCGGCTACCTCCCTTTGTGTGGGGGAAGCAGCCTAGGTATATAGATAGCTAGATTAGTTAAGTTTAAATGTAGATATTGTATTTGTGTGTGTGGTATGTATGTTGATTTGTGAAGTTTGAGGAAGGTATTTGTATTCAGGGGTGTGTGAACCCTGAACGTGACCAAGGCTGGGTGGGGGACTATTTTAAACGTAAAGTGTGGGGGTGAACCCGTTGGTGTCCCGCGCCACAGTGGACACCTGCTGGCTCCCACACACCCTCACACCTCCACACCACAGCATCCCACCACACCACAGCAAACCACACCACACCACATCGTACTGCATCACACATCACACCTCTACACCAGACTGTCACACAACATCACACTACACTGCCTCACACCACACGGCACCACGCCACTAGGATAAGCTCGCCTCAGCGCAGTACCACATCACTAAACTCACCCCAGCGCCTCACCACACCACACAGCATCCTACCACAATACACCGCTCATACCACCCGCATCACACCACACTCATCACACCACACCACACCACACCACACGCCATTGTACCACAGTGCACCACACCACATCACGCGACATCACATCAAACTAACCCACACCACTCCTCACCACACCACACTTCACCACGCCTGACAATACCTCACACCTCACACCACCTCACGACACCACAATACAACACACTGACCTACACCACGCTCCGTTACAGCACACCACACCACACTACACTACAACACGCCACTGTGCACTACATCACACCAGGCTGACTACACCATAAAACACTGCTCAGCACCATACAATAACGCACCAAGCCACACCACACCAAGCCATATCACATCATACTCTACAAACCACACCACACCACACCGAACCGCACCACACTGCACTGCACCGCGTCACACCACACCACTCCACACTGCGCCACACCACGCTGAACCATACCACACTGTACAACACCACATCACACCAAACACCAAACCACACCAAATCAAACCACGTCACACCTCAAAACACCACACCGCAACGCACCACACTGCACCAAACCGCATGTCATTGTACCACACCACAACACAGAACAACACACCACAACACAACACAACACATTGCACCAAACAGCATCACACATCACCGCTCACCCCGCCCACATCACACCATACCTCTCACCTTGGTCACACCACACTACACTGCGCAGCACCACACCATACCACACCCATACCACACACCATACTACACCACACCACACATACCACTCATCACGCATAAGACTGTATCGACTGCAATCTTTGTAATTCTAGTCCTTTCCAAGAAGGTCTTATACAATCGTCCAGAGAGCGAAATAAACTAAAAACATTTGCTGTATTCAGGAAGAAATAATCGTTACTATAAAAGGTACTGCTCTTAAGCAGTTCACCTTCAGTCACACGAAACATCTATCTATCTATCTGTCTATAGCCCGACGCCCTAATCCCGCAAATGGTGGCCGCAGACAAAACGCCTCCAAGTCGCTCTGTCACCCACCATTTGACTACCCTCCCCCCAACTCACGCCCTCCTCCCTCATATACCTCTCAATTCAAGCACATAAATCTGCAGTAACACAAAGCACAAACAAAATATATAAAACAGACTTAAATCGGAACACAAGAAACAGAAAATACATGGAACACGAAGCACACACGCACAACTACACGCACGCGCGCGCACACACGCACACACACACACACACACACACACACACACACACACACACACACACACACACACACACACACACACACACACACACACACACACACACACAAACCACGTCCACCTCCGCGATACTTGACTTTGGAAGGACCGACCAACAAAAGACCGCAATGCATAAACCACTTTGACAATGCAGTAAATTTAGGCGTTTCGACAGGGACCAAGACTTTTACGAGAGAGTGAAATAGGGAGAGAAAGACTGAAGCCAAGACGTAGGTCACAGAATCAGATGGGAGGAGGGGGTTGTGTTTATAACGTTTTCTGAATCTTATTTTAGGCCAGTCTCGCCTAACCTATCCATATTTGCTGGAACTGAACCTGGCCTAACCTCGAGTGACCTAATTCAACCTAAAATAACCCAAACTAATCTAACTTAACCTCACCTAACCCAGTCTAATTGTATTTAACCTCACTATCTCACGTAACCTCCCTACCTAAGCTAACTAATTCTGACGCAGCCTAACCGCATCTAACCCTGCCTAATCCTACCCAGTCTCACTTAACCATACCATACCCGACCTAACGAAACCCAGTCAAGCCTCAAATGACCTAATCCAACCGAACCTAACCCAGCCTAACCCAACCCAATAGAACCCAACCCAAAATATATCAAAACCGACCTATTCTAAAGCAATCTAACCTAATCCGTCTATATCTAGTCGAACTGAACCCAACCCAACCAAAAATTACCTAATCAGACCAAACCCTGCCCAAAGTGACCTAACCTAACTTTCGATCGGCTATAAATTCGCTATGAGAAAATCTTGCTGCCTGACAGTCTACGGATGTCACATTCCAAGTTTCGCCTGTTCTGTGTACAAGTATATGTTTGTTCTTACCTAATTGTTCTTACCTAATTGTATCTTTACAGGAATGAGTCAAGCTCGTACTGTCCCGTGTCTTAAACCATATTTATCGTACATATCCTTAAATTTATGAATTGTTTTGGCACACACTATTTCCTTCGGTAGTGCATTCCACTGATCAATTGCCCTATTTGGGAAACTAAATTTCCTTACGTCTTTGTCGTCTCTCTTTTTATGCAGTTTTTTACAGTGTGTGTGTGTGTGTGTGTGTGTGTTGCACCGCGGACTGGGTACAGTGTTGTGTACCGGGTCTGGGTGTCAACAATACGTGTCCTTTAGTTCTCTCTCTCTCTCTCTCTCTCTCTCTGCGGTTTCTGTCTCTACTTCCTTCTATCTCCTCTCCTTTTCATGTTTCCTGTTTTCAACTTTCCCACCATTATCCTGCCTCTCCTCTCTCTCCCCTTTAGTCTTCCCTCCTTTCCTTCTGTCTGTTTTCTTATCTTCTCTCCATTCTTATTTTCTCTCCTCTCTCCCGTCCTCCCTTTATATCCCCGCTCCGTTCTCTCCCTTCTTTCTTCCCACCATTTCTCTTATCTTCCTCTCTCCTCTCCTCCATCCCTGTTCTCTCCCTCCCTCCCTCCATCCCTGTTCTCTCCCTCCCTCCCTCCCTCCCTGTTCTCTCCCTCCCTCCCTCCATTCCTGTGCGCTCCCTCCCTCTATCACCTCTCCATCCCCCTCCTTTCGATTTTCCTTCGCTATCTCTTCCATTCATTCCTTTCCCCCTTGCCCTCGTATCTCTTCGTGCCGCCCCTCTTTCTTCTCTTCCTCACCTCTACCTCTGATCCATTCATTTCCTCGTCTCTTCCCTTCTTAACCCTTTTCCTCCCTCAGCTCGCTCCCTACCCCTTCTCTTTCTCCATTCCTCTCCTCTCGTCGTCCCCCTTCTCTATTCCTCCTAGCCTGAGTCTCTCATCTTCCGCACCTCTCCCCTTCTGCCAGTTTCTTCCTCACACTTCTGTTTTCCTCTCCCACTCTTTTCCTCTCGTTTCTCTCTTTTTCATCCATCTCATATCTTCCTCTCCTACACTCTTCTTATTTTCTCTCTTCCTCTCCTTCTTCATTTCCTCCTCTCTCACGCAATCCTTTCTTCCTCTCCCTCCTCTCTCCCTTCCTTCCCCGTCTATCCTCTCATCCTCCCCCTGTTCTCTTGCTTCCCTCCTCTCTTTCTTCCTCTTCTCACTTGTTTCTCTCCTCTCTTTCTTCCTGTTCTCACTTGCTTCCTTTCTCTCTTTCCCCTCCTTATCTACCTTTCCCTCTTTTCCTCCTGTCACTCCTCTCTTCCTCCCCCTCCTCTCTTTCTACCCTTTCTCTCTTCCTTCCCTTTAGTCTCTCCTCCCCTCACATTTCTCATCATTCATCCTATTCTTCTTTCTCGAGTCCCCTCCCTTTTCCCTCCTCCTCTGTTCTTTCTTCCCCTCCTCTCTTCCCTCTCCAATCCCTCCTCCAGTCTCTTCGAGTCATTGCTAGGTCTCTCTTCATGTTCCTCATCATTCCTTGTTCCTTTCTTTAGTGTCACTCCTAATGTTACTGTTCAACCATCATCATCATCATCATCAGCAGCAGCAGCAGCAACAACAGCAGCAGCAGCAGTGGCAGAAGGATCATTATCATCATTACCATCATCATTATCATCATCATCACCAGCAGCTGCAGCAGCTTTATAATAATTGTTACCATCATCAACGTCATCATAATCACCACCACCCCACAACCCCTTTTTCTCTCTCCAAATATTACCGTCATCTTTCTGGACCCGTGAATATTTTACTGTAAAAATTAAGCAGAGTTGATGAGGCCTTTCATCCTGGAAAAGTTATTCAGTTCAAGAAAATAACAGGCCTGGGATGTGTATATTAAACTCTCTCTCTCTCTCTCTCTCTCTCTCTCTCTCTCGAATGTACGGTATTATCATTTATGAGATTCGTCTGTAGTATGAAAATTGTTATGGTGCCAATAACAACTGTAGTAGTAGTAGTAGTAGTAGTAATAGTAACAGCAGTTGTAGCATTAGTACCGGTACTTCACATTACAACTCCAAATGGGGCCTCGTATTATGAAGATTGGTACTGATCTTCACATTATAATATAAAATATGGATGGAGGTGATCTTAAGTGAAAAAAAATATTAGCAGTAGTAATAGTAGCAGAAGTAGTAACAAAAATAAAATTTTATAATAACAATCCATCCATTCATCCATCAACCAATCCAATGTCACCCCACGAGAAATGTAGGAGCCAGGGGCTAGGCAAGCTGGTCCTGGCATTTAAGATGAGAGTGACCAGCCTCACATCCTTGAGTGGCAATAAACCCCAACAATAAACCCTAATCATTCCTTGGATATAAACATGCACCGGCTCAATCTGATTGGAGCACCTTAATTACCCACTAAACCACCAGGTGCCATAATTTGGTTATATGGTTACCACCCAGCATAGTAAATGGTTTCCAGGTGTAAAGGAAACCATTTGGCTTGTCACTCAGTGCAGAGTCACCTATAGGGAGAAGGAAGAGGAAAGAATGAAGGAAATAATGAAAGAAGAAGAAAGAAGGAAGAGAGGAAAGTGCAGACACCAAAGCAGCACTACATTGAGTGAGTGGTTGGTGAGGGGTCGCGTAGGGATATTATAATAACAATAATAACAATCATCATCATCATCATCATCATCATCATCATCATCATCATCATCATCATTTGGACCCCTTTTCCAACCCTGGGGCAGGGTGAGGAGTAACAACGTCCAGAGAACCTACATTTGCCCAACCCAACGGGCCACGCTTCCATTCACTCATTGTTCAAGCCTCCGGAATTCTGGCTCTATCTGACACGCCAAAACCATTCAACACATTCTGTAGCTTCACATAAACGTATCCAAAGAGTCAATCCAGACGCTGTCACATTAAAAAGGGGTGTCAAATCCCTGATCATGCACTTCTCACAACATTCATCTAGCCAGCTCAGTCTCTTGTCAGTTCCCTAGCCTCACTGACTTCCATACCTCTCTTCCTCACACACTCATCCACCATATCCCTCCACCTTCTCCTTGGCCTACCTCGTCTCCTCCTTTCTTCAAATTCGCTCAGATATATCTTTTTCACCACCCTGTGGTTATCCATTCTTTCCAGATGACCATACCATCTCGGTACACTCTCTTCGATTCTGGTGTCCACAGACTTCCTCACTCCGCACCTTTCACGAATCACATTATTTCATATCCTGTCCACTCTCTGTACTCCACATACATTCCTCAGCAGTCACATCTCTACTGCTCTCACTCTTGACTTTTCATTTTCATGCCACACCATACTCTCACATCCATATGTTAAAGTTGGCACTAACACTCCTTCATGTATGCATCACTCAGCTGCAGCACTCAAGCCTCTGTTTCACGTCAAGGCCTTCATTGCACCAGCTACTTTCCTTCCTTGTGTCCCACTACTTTCCAATTCAGCAGATTTTCCTCTCTTTTCTATCACTGTACCCAGGTATTTGAACTCTCTCACCAATTCCAGTCTCTCTCCATTCACTGTAACATCACACTGGGAGACTATCACTTTACTCCTTTCTACATTTACCCTCAAGGCACGACACTCACAGACATCAGCACAATTCTGAATTAGACTACCAAGCTCTTGTCCGGGGTTTGGAAGTAGCACTGCATCATCAGCATACAACAAATTTGAGATATTCCATCCATCACCATTCACTACCACCACAATCCCTCTTTCCATTACTTGTGTTTTTATTTCTCTCATCACCTCATCCATATATATATTTAACAATCATGGGGACATCACACAACCTTGTTGCATGCCCACACCGATTGTGAACCATCCACTTCGATGCCCATTTACCCTTACACATGCTTCACTACCTTCATTAAAACTCGTGACGGCACCTAGCAGCTTACCATCTACACCGCACATGCGCAAAACCTTCCACAGTCCTTCTCTGTCTTCTTTGTTGAATGCTTTTTCCAGATCCATAAATGCCATAAACACCTTATAGTCCTTCTCACAAGCCTTCTCCACTATCTGTCTCACTGAAAATATTTGATCCACACATCCTCTGCCACTCCTAAAGCCACCCTGTTCATCACTCACTAGGACTTCTGACAACTCTCTCTTACTTTCTCTACAATAATTCTTCCATATACCTCCCCTACAACACTCAATAACTTATGCCACAAAAATTCTTGCACTCACTTCACTCACCTTCACTTTTGTACAGGGGTACAATAACTGCTTTTTCCACTCTGCTGGCACAGTTTCACTCATCCATGCCTTCTTACATATCCCCAACAAGCACTTCATTCTGCTCTCTTCACTACACTTTTTCATCTCTGTATACACCTCATCAACTCCAACTGCTTTCCCATTTTTCAGCCACTTCACAGCGTTCTTCACCTTTGCAAGTGCCACGTTTCCTGGCACTGCATTCCTTCTCTGTACACCCCCAAAACCAGTCATGTTAATTGTCGCTTTGCTCTCTCCATTCACATTCATCAGACTTACAAAATACTCTTCCCTCCTGGTCCTTACTTCATCCCAGTGGGTCAATAATATACCACTTACGTCCTTCACACTTTCACATTTCTTTCCGCTGTCACTTCTACATTTCTGCACCTCTTTCCAGAATAACTTCCTATTTTCAGAGTAATTTTCATTCATTTTTCTTCTTAGATCATCATTTACCTTCTCCTTTTTCCTCTTCACTAGTCTCTTTATGTGCTTCTTCTCTCAGTACATTCAGTTCTTATTTCAACTGGACTCCTGTTCTGTAACCTCTCTAGCCACTTCTTCCTCTTTTCCTCCACTGCTCTCTTAACCTTTTCAAACCACCACGCCATACCTTTCTTGTTTGTTTGTTACCCTTGCCACACCACACACTGCTTTTGCATTCCTAACTATGCAATCCCTATATTCATTCCACAAGCTGTCTAGATCCTTGCATTCCTAACAATGCAATCCCTATATGCATTCCACAAGCTGTCTAGATCCATTTCATTCCAATTCACTTATTCTAACTCCTCCCCTACTTTGGTCCTGTATTCATCTGCCATTTCTTTGATCCTCAGCGTCTCGACATTCAGTCTTTCTCCCTGACTGCTCCTCTCTCACCTGGTCCACCTCACTTGTTTCAGCTTGATCTTGCACACCACTGTCATATGATCTGACAGAAACTCCACATCGTCCTCTCGCTGCCCTCGTATCATCAACCATTCCCATCATCGACCTCTCCACGAGCACGCAATCAATCATGCTCCTTTCAACATGATCCCCGTTCCATCTATTCATATCGCCCGTTACAATCACTTTATAGCTCCTGGGCATTTCTCCCATTGCTTCATCCAGCTCATCCCAAAACCTGTCTTTCTCTCTCTCACTCGTCATCACACGGTGCATAAGCTACAATTACTGCCACTTTCACCTACTGAAACTTGAAGTTGACATACATAGATCTCCAGCTGACACATTTGTAATCTCTTATTCAGTTCTGCCACATTTCATTCATCAAAAAAGCAACTCCTTCCCTGCATCTTCCTTACCCATTCATGCCCGATCTTACTTATTTCACACCCTCCCACTCCTCCAGCTCACATCCTTTCATTTTTGTTTCACACAGTGCCATCAAGGAATATCTTGCACTCCTGAACACATTCGCCACTTCCACCCTCTTGCTCTCCTCATTCACACCTCTCACATTCCACATGGCCACGCGAATCTACCCATTTGGTTGGGGTCCTGGGCAGGTATTGGGCCCACTAAGGCTCTCTGAAACATTTGCCATGATTAAGTGATTTTAGATAGGGGAATCTGAAGGACATTTAACCTGGCCAAAAATCCTGATTATATGGTTACCACCCAGTGCAGTAAATGGTTTCCTCGGAACATGAAACCATTTGGCTTGTCACTCAGTTTAGAGACCATAAGGCATCCCTGCAATGAGTGAGTGGATGATGGGTGCCCCTACCTACCACCAAGAAAACACTAAGACTTTCACCTTATTATCCAATCATGTACCTCTTCTTAACCAATGCTAAATTATTATAAGACAAATGAAGAAAATTGAGAAAAAATATATGATACGAAATAAAGAGAAAACATAAAAGGTGTATTGGTGTTGTGGTGAGGAGGGGTATACTGAGATGGTCTGGGTATCTGGAGAGGATGGGGGATGACAACTGGGTGTAGAAAGTGACAAGTATGAACGATGGGGGTAGGGTTGTGAAAGGCAGACCAAAAAAAGACCTGGGATGAGGTCATAGAGTGTGACCTCTGGGATAAAGGACTGAATAGGGAGGCTGCCAGGGACTGAGCAGCACAGACAGCTGTAATTAAGTGACTAAGTCTGACTCATGCAAGCATGTTGGAGCCTTTATAGAGAAAATTAAACAAAATAGACAGACAAGAAAAATGGAAATGGCAAAATAAAGTTGATAAAAAGAGAACCCCAAAAGGTAAGCAAAAAAATGACAAAAAGGAAACAACAAAAAATTGTCTATCCATCTATCTATAGCCAGATCCCATAATGAGTTTGTACTTAGAGAGTTATCTCTAACCTGTTCTTTTTTTTCTTTCTAGGTGAAGATGAACGACACGTGAGTAGCGGCCACACGTGTGAGTATTACACACACACACACACACACACACACACACACACACACACACACACAATGTTTTATTCGCCCCTGTGTAGAGTATAACTCTCTTGTGTGGGGAGGCTCCTCACATACACTCTTCTCAACAAGGTGGAGTCAAAGGCTTTTTGTCTCATTAACTCTCCTTCTGGAACGATGCAGGAATGTAGAAGTGAAAAAAAGAAAGACAATGTGATGGTGTGAAGGATGTAGGTGGTAGATTATTAACCCATGGGGATGAAGCAAGGACGAGATGGAAAGAATATTTTGAAAGCCTGATAAATGGGAATAGAGGGAGCAGAGTGGCTGTGAACATGATTGGTTTTAGGGGTGTGCAGAGAAGGAATGCAGTGCCAGGAGACGTGACACTCGCACAGGTGAAGAGTGCTGTGAAGCGGCTGAAAAATGGGAAAGCAGCTGGGGTTGATGACGTGTATGCAGAGATGATTAAGTGTAGTGGTGAGAGAGGAATTAAATGCTTGTTGGAGATATATAAGAAGGCATGGATGAGTGAAACTGTGCCTGCAGAGTGGAAAATGGCTGTGATTGTACCCCTGTAAAAAAATAACAGTGAGTGAAGTGAGTGCATGAATTATCATGGCATAAGTTCACTGAGTGTGGTAGGGAAGGTGTATGGAAGAATTATTACAGAGAAAGTAAGAGAGAAATCAGAAGTCCTAGTAAGTGATAAACAGGGTGGCTTTAGGAGTGGCAGAGGATGTGTGGATCAAATATTTGCAGTGAGACAGATAACAAAGAAAACTTGTGAGAAGGACCATAAGGTGTTTATGGCTTTCATGGATCTGGAAAAAGCATACAACAAAGTGGCTGCATGAGATCAAGTAGTGTCTAGAGTTGTCATTAGGCGACCGAAGCCGATGAATGCAAGCATGTCGATGTCTTTGTAATCAGTATCATACAATACAAAAAGGTAGCCAAGACTCAGACCCATACATTCTAAAGGGGGCAACATGGGATTGACTATTACCATTTACTCTCTCCTATCTCTAAATGTTTTGGACTATGATAACATGGTCTTGAATCCCTACACTCCAAAGAGGGGAGTAACTCTTACAGCTTCACGTTTCTTCAGGTGGGAGGGTGAGGGTGCAGGAGAGCCAGGCAGTGAAGAGAGCATGGACTTGTCTGAAGGTGGCAGCAGCAGCAGTGGTACCCTTGCCAACCAGTCTCCCCTCTCAGATCACACATCCATCCCACCTCCTATTTACTCCTACCAGCAGTCTGTTCGAGACCCTCTCAGGTTCCCCATGCAGGTAAGACTTTAGTGATACAGACTGCACTGAGGTAATGATAATGTATACATTGTGTGTGTGTGTGTGTGTGTGTGTGTGTGTGTGTGTGTGTGTGTGTGTGTGTTCTTACCTAATTGTATCTTCACAGGAATGAGTCAAACTTGTACTGTCCCATATATTAAACCATTTTTATCATACATATCCTTAACACTTTTCGTACACGTAAGAGTTATATGCGGTGGCTGAATCGGTAGAGAGGCGGCTTGCAGTCCTGATGGACCCAGGATTGAATCCCGGCTGGGGCAGGGAACAGTTTAAGGATTTGAATTTCCTAAAAAGCAGACTTTCCTGATCTACCAGATGACCCGCCGACATGTCATAAAAGTACCCCCGCTAATACCAGTACACCAGTCCTGTATGAGACAGCCCTAGCATGTATTCAATATGGACAGTGGGTGTTAGTGCCAAAGTGGTGACATGTGGAGGTGTAGGAGGACTACTGGGCCTTGGGATAGGCCACTGCCCCCAAGAAATAGGCCCTGAACCTCTGCTCAGAGTCGGACACGTAAAAAAAAAAAAAAAAAAAAAATGCTAATGACTTTTGGGCCATTGCTCTGGCACAGTTGTTATCAAACCATTTTGGAGAGTTTGATCTTTTACTTAACTGTTGACCTGGTATGAATAAATCTATACCAGGCAGTATTAAGTCATTAATGTGGGACTGGACAGAATTGACATCACTAGAGAAGATAGCCTGCCATGGAATGTCAGCAAGATAATCAATGTGCCATTGGGTCACCTTGACAGGTTCAGAATAGGGAGGTCTGGGGGGGCTGACTAATGAGGCTTTGATGAGACTGTGGTCAGAGGATCCAAGTGGTGACAGTACTTCTATCCTGTATTGATCTGGATTATTTGTCTGGAACAGATCCAAGAGATGGGCATTATGGCCAGGATTATCTGGTATTCTGGTTAGTTGCTTTACCAACTGTGTGAGATTAAATGATTCTGCAAACGGCTCGCACTCTAGACCAGCATCGTCAATCCTGGCAGAACGCAATAACCATTCAACATTAAGTACGTTAAAATCACCCAAAATGGTAATCTTGGTGCTAAGGACAAAGTTAAAGTTACTCAACTGTGTGGATATGGAGTCAAATACACTGGGTTCTGAAGAAGCATTGGGGGAGTGATAGACTACACAGACACATTTGGTAATATTTAGATAATTTAGTTTACACAGTGAGTAATCAAAATTAGTTGAGGTGAAGTTTAAAACAGTGTCAACTGCATATTCAGATTTGGTATAACAACAGGTGCCGCCCTTGTTACAGAAGTTTGTGAGGAGATGGTAACCAGGAAAACAAAATGGGGAAATTCAGTAGAGGGAGAAATTTGGGGTTCTGTGAGGAACAAGGCTAGAGAGGATATGGACTGTAGGAAAAAATGAACTGAATTCTAATTGGTACCGAAAGCACGGACACTGGCGAAGAATAAGGCTGCACCTGCTCTTCTCCGCTGACAAGCAAGAACAGAATTTGCAACAGTTGCTGCTGGTACAGTCGCTTCATGGCAACCAGGAGGACCCTGTGCTGCCAGCCCTACCTTGCCGGTGGTGGCAATCCGAGATATCACCTCGTTTGCTGATGTTAATGTAGCGGCCATTGGTAAAGGGAATGGAAATAGGAGGTGTGATATTTTACGTGCATATAGTGTGGTGTAGACAGTTGAAGGTACAGGTATTAAGAGAATATGCTGGCCTACTCTCTGTGTAAATGAAAGCACTGAAAATGTTCAGCAAAGGGGGATGGTAAGGATCAATTCCTGAGGGCTGGTGAAATGAGGGCTCCAGCTCTCCCTGGCACAAGCTTGCCCTCCACCTCAGAAGTGCCGCCCTGTTCAACTGGTGCTACAGTCTACTCCTGGTAAATATTCAAAATAAAGAGTAAAAAATTAAAATAAGGAGTAAGAAATTAAAGTTTCTTATACAACACTTGAACTTGTTGTGTACAGTAAAGCAGTATAGTGTCAGACAGGTTTTTTCTTTCTTTTAAACTATTCTAATGCTAATACTATCTTCATTGCTAAACAATTCACCATCAATCTGCCTATAGCAAGACACCTTAATCATGGAAAACATAATCACAAATGAATCATCTCCATGTCACCCTGTCCTCTGCCAAGAGGCTGCTCTCTCTCTCTCCAACTCATATCCCCTCTCTCATATACCTTTCCACCCCATTCCTTCATCTCATGCATGGTCTCCCACTCCCCCTACCCTCTGCCTCACTGACATTCCCTCTCCTGGTCAGTCTGTCATTCTCCATATTTTCAACATGGTTAACCATCTCAGTGAACTGCAGACATTAATGCTGTGTTCAAGCAGAATGGGCGCCTGGTGGGCGCTGCGATGGAGGAGGAGGAGGAGATGTTTGCCCTCAGTGGAGCGGAGGCCCCCATCGCACACAGGGGCACACCTCTCAACCTCACACATCCAGAGTACACCCTACCTGACACAGAGATCTATGAGCCAGAGACAGGTAAGGTACAGTTAGAGACAGGTAATGTATTCCCAGACAGGTTGTGTACAGCCATTTGCAAAACTTTACATCTTATCATCTGCAGCATCCATCTGCAATTCTCATTCCTGTCCTCAGCATCACACACCCGCAGTACACCGTGCCTAACAGAGAAATCTGTCGGCCAGAGACAAGTAATGCACAGTTCCTGACAGTAATACTGATCTTTTTTAAATGAACATTTATGAGGTACAGACAGACAGAGACAGCGATCTGTGAACCAGTGACAGGTAAGGTACAACCCTCCCTCCTGCCTCCCCAAGTTCTGCATTTAAAAGCAGGCTTCAAGTTTCTACAGGGTGATTCAATACTCTGATGCCTAAGAATAATGCCAGTACAGCACACCACCATTATCCGATGGGGTTAAATTATGGAAAGTGGATCGGATAATGATTTATGGGATACCGGGACAATTAAAACATGGGTTTAATAAGGCTATGTTTGAGGCCAAGTGGAACCCACACCCTTCCCCCTCTATAAAAGTAACAACAGCAACCTTAGACATGTGGAGAGAATGGAGAATGAAAGACTGACTAAGAGGGTGTATGTAGGTGAGGTGGAGGGAGGGAGAGGGAGGGGTAGACCAAGGATGAGGTGGAGGGATGGAGTTGAGAGGTATATGAAGGAGGGGAGAGTGAGTTGGGGGGAGGGTAGTCAAATGGTGGGTGACAGAGCGACTTGGAGGCGTTTTGTCTGCGGCCACCCTTTGCGGGATTTGGGCGTCGGGCTATAGATAAATAGATAGAACCTTAGACTGATCCCTAGACCTCCTTTAATGCCTTAGCTGACTACTTTCCATCACCGTATCACCTATGAGTATGACTGAAAGAGTGATCAGAGGTTGAGTAGATGTAACACACTAACCAAACAGGTGTAACTAACCTTATTGAGTACCAGGTCCTGTTGAGCCATCATCATGGGTCTCTTTGAGGCTGGGGGATAAGTGGTGTCCCAGGGCACTCACTCATCATTGCATTTGCTCTGGCAAAGAAGAGAAATCTAGTTGACAGGAATAAATGTTTGTTTTGCCAGACAAAATTACTGTGCCTGCAATTCCTACATATTTATTTTATTTTCTGCAAAACAGCTGAGTGGTGAGTGAGGGATGGAGTGACAGTGGTCAGATGGGGAAGAAGTAGATGCAAGGGCTGTGGCTGTAAACACAGCTGACGTTTGTGGGCATAGGAGTCATAATAATTCTGCTGTTCAGTACAATATTTCCTCCCATATCATCTATCTATCTATCTATCTATAGCCCGACGCCCTAATTCTGCAAAGGGTGGCCGCAG
The DNA here is from genome assembly GCF_032717465.1 of Coenobita brevimanus. Lineage (NCBI taxonomy): Eukaryota > Metazoa > Arthropoda > Malacostraca > Decapoda > Coenobitidae > Coenobita > Coenobita brevimanus. The sequence goes on from NW_027643626.1 coordinate 22,459, forward strand.
ACAAAACGCCTCCAAGTCGCTCTGTCACCCACCATTTGACTACCCTCCCCCCAACTCACCCCCCCCTCCCTCATATACCGGTACCTCTCAACTCCATCCCTCCACCTCATCCTCGGTCTACCCCTCCCTCTCCTTCCCTCCACCTCACCTACATACACACTCTTAGTCAGTCTTTCACTCTCCATTCTCTCCACATGTCCAAACCACCTCAGTGTATTTCTCCTAATCTTCTCAACCACATCCACATCCACCCCACAACGTTCCTTCATTTCTTCATTCGTCAACCTGTCCCTCCATGTCACTCCACATGCTCCTCTCAAGTAACTCATTTCCACTGCTCTCACTCTTGACTTGTTTCCCTCTTGCAAGGTCCACACCTCACTTCCATACGTCAGGGTAGGGATCACAATACTATCATGCAGTGACTTCTTAACTTACACACTCACCTTCCTATTTCTCATCACTGCTTTCAGTGAACCAACAACCTTCCTTCCCTGCTGTACCCTTTCACATACTTCATCCCCCAAAGTTCCATTCTTACTCATCACACTACCCAAGTACTTGAATGTACTCACATTCTCCATAATAATAATGTAGGAAAGAATAAATTTATGGTCTTCAAGAGGAATGAAGTCAATGAATGTACAGTGAGGTAGGATGACGAGGAAATGGAAAATGTGAGTGCATTTAAGCACGAGTACTTGGGTAGTGTGATGAGTAAGGGTGCGAGTCTGGAGGATGAAGTGCTTGAAAAGGTGCAGCAAGGAAGAGAGGTTGCTGGTTCTTTGAAAGCAGCGATAAGAAATAGGGAACTGAGCATGATATTTTAAAAAAAGTGCCTGCATGATAGTACTGTATTGTGATGCCAACTCTAACATATGGAAGTGAAGCTTGGACCTTGTTGGAAGGACACAAGTCATGAGTGATGGCAATGGAAATGAGTTATTTGAGAGGAGCATGTGAGGTTACATGGAGAGACAGTCTGACAAATAAGAAAGTAAAAGAGCACTGTGGTGTGGATGTGGATGTGATAGAGAGCGTTAGGAGAAATACACTGGGGTGGTTTGGCCATGTGGAGAGGATGGAGAGTGAGAGACTAATGAGGAGAGTGTATGTGAGTGAAGGGGAGAGGGAGAGAGGGAGGGGGCAGCTGAGGATGAGATGGAGGGATGGAGTGGAGAGGTATATGAGAGAGGAGGTTTTGAGCTAGGAGGAGGGCAGTGAAATGGCGGGGGACTGGGCGACATGGAGGCCATTTGTTTGTGGTCACCCCTTATGGGATTGAGCCATCTGGCAATAGATAGATAGATGGATAGATAGAATAGTAATATTAATAATACAGTAAAAGTCCTCCAATCCGACCACCAATAATCCGAAAATCCCAATATTCAGAATTTGCCAAGGCAAAAATTTTCTATTTTTTCTGGTGTTTTTCCAATTCTTCTGGGCTATATCTAAGGATTTATCTGGTTTGGACTTGCCCATGGACTTGGATATACGTGCCTTCATCTATTCATCTACACTTCTATGCATTTCCAGTGAGTAAAACAATAATTCATATCATTTATGTGTTTATTTAAAGATCATGTACATATTTGAAATGTTTTCAAAGGCCCCTCTTAATAGTCCTAAAAAAAACAATCAAAAGACCCTCAGTTCCATGTGATTCGTATTAGAGGACATTTACTGTACTGTAATAATAGTAATAACAATACTGATACTAATCCTAATACTAATACTACTACTACTACTATCTATCTTCCTATCTATCAGCTCCCAGTCGCCTTGATCCTGTAAAGGGTAGCCACAAACAAATCACTTCCACGTCACCCTGTCCCTTGCCATTTCACTGCCCTCCCCTCAGCTCACACACCCCTCTCACATACCTCTCCATTCCATCCCTCCATCTCATTCTTGGCCTCCTCCTCCCTCTCCCCTCCTCCACCTCACTCACATACACTCTCCTCATTAGTCTCTCACTCTCCATTGTTTCCACATGGCCAGTGTACCACACCACAATGCTTCTTCACTTCCTCATTTGTCTGTCTCTCCATGTAACTCCACATGCTCCTCTCAAATAACTCATTTCCACTGCTGTCACACTTGACTTGTGTCCTTCCAACAAGGCACAAGCTTTGCTTCCATATGTTACAGCAGGTTTCACAATACTCTCATGGAGCGGCTTTTTTACTTCCATGCTCACTTCTCTATTTTTTATCACCGTTTTCAAAGCACCAGCAACCTTTCTTCCCTGTTGTACCCTTTGAAGCACTTCATCCTCCAAACTTCCACCGTTACTCATCACACTACCCAAGTACTGTACTTAAACAGACTCACATTTTCCATTTCCACATCATCCAACCTCACAGACCATTCAGTGACTTCATTTCTCTCCAAGACCATAACTTTACTTTTCCCTATGTTCACCTTTAGATTCCATTTCTTATACGCTTTCCCAAACTCTTTCACCAAGCCTTGCAGTTCCCCTTTGTCTTTTCTTAACAATACAGTACCGGTATTATCTGCAAACAACAGAACAGGAAGTTTCCAAATGCTGCTCTCTCTCATTAGGGCTGCACCAGTATTCACTGCCCTACCTTGCATCTCTTTTATAATCCTATCCATATACAGATTGAACAATGATGGAGTCATGACACATCCCTGTTTGAATCCAACATTCAGATAGAAAAATTCACTCAGTTCACCATCCACACGCACTGCAGCCTTAGCACCCTCATACATATTCTTCACAGCATTCAGCAGCTTCCCATTTACTCTATTAAGTAAAAGTCCTTTAATCCAACCACCAATAATCTGAATATCCCAATACTCCAAATTTTTTGAGCTGGCAGATAATTTTAAATGCAGTAATAAATATAAGTGTATTAAGTGAAAATTAAGTGAATTACAGTAAGTTACTGTTTAGTTAACTGAGTGAAAACTAAGTAAATCAAGTGGATTTTTTCTCTGGGCTTTGTCTGGGCTTTATCAAAGGATTTATCTGGCTTGGACTTGCTCTTGGACTTGGAATAACTGCCTGCAACTATTCAGCTACACCTTTATGCATTTCCAGCGAGTAAAACAATGACCCATATTATATTAAGTGTTTATTTAATGATCATGTACATATTTCTAATGTTTTCTGAGGTCCCTCTCAATAGTCAAAAAAAAAAAAAAAAAAAAAAAAAAAAAGGTGTTCAAAAGACCCTCAGTCCCCTGTCATTCAGATTGCAGGACTTTTACTGTATATTTTTAATATTTTCCACATGCTATGTTTATCCATTCTGTCATATACCTTCTCCAAATCCATGAAGGCTGCATACAACTTCTTTCCCTTCTCTAGAAACTTTTCCACTAAAGACCTAAGGATGAGTACCTGATTTACACAACCTCTTCCCTTCCTAAAATCTCCCTCTTCTTCTCCAACTTATTCCTCTGTTATTTCTCTAACTCTGTCAGTAAGCATCCTACCATATACTGTTCCTATTACACAAATACCCCTATGATTGATACACACTTCTTTTTCACCTTTTCCTTTGTACAGGGGAAAAATTATACATGACTTACAATCCTCTAGGATTCTATCTTCCTACCAAGCCAATCTTCACATCTTCCATATCCATTTCACTACTATCTCTTCCCCATGCTTTAGCATTTCACCACACACCTCATCAATTCCTAGAGCTTTCCCCATTTTTACTTACTTCATTGCTTCCACTACTTCCATCCTACCGATCTCTTCCTCCCTTCTCACCTACCTCCTGCTCCCAGCCACTCCCAAGCCACTTATACTCACATTACTTTCATTCTCTATGTTTAACAGTTCCTTAAAGTGTTCTCTCCGTCTACTCACTTTTTCTCCCCTCTCCACCATCAATCTACCATTTTTATCTTCCACTCTCCTTCTAACTTCTCTATCATGATGATAATGATAATAATAATAATAATAATAATAATCCATCCATCCATCATCCAATCATGTAATAATAACAATAATAATAATCATCCATCCATCCATCCATCCATCATCTAATCCTGTGTTGCCCCACGAGGAGAGTAGGAGCCCGGGGCAAGGCAGGTTGGTCCTGACATTGATGATGAGTGTGACTGGTCGCACTCATCCCTGAGTGGCATTACATGAGCAATAAACCCCAACCATCCCTTGGATATAAATTTCCATCGGCTCAATCCGATTGGAGTGCCTTAATGACCAACTAAACCACAGGCGCCATAATCTGGTTATATAGTTACCACCAAGTGCAGCATTTGGCTTCCTGGTGTACAGGAAATCATTTGGCTTGTCACTCAATGTAGAGTCACCCGCAGACCGAAGGAAGAGGAAAGAAAGAAGGAAAGAAAGACAGAAGAGGAAGGATGGAAAGAAGGAAGGAGGAGAGGAAAGGGCTGGCACCCGCGAGCAGCATTACACTGAATGAGTGGATGGTGAGTGCCCCCACCTACCACAGAATAATAATAATAATAATTATAATAATAATAATAATAATACAAATAATAATAATACACCCTTCAACTTCACACACACCCTGAGTACACCCTTTCTGATATAGAGACAACATGAAAGAGGTTATAATATTCATGCATTATACATACTCTTCTATATATTCTGTAATTGTTAGTGGACATGGTACATGTATGATGTTAAGCAAGTTACAGACTGAGTTTGATGTAGTGTCAACTGGATGGAGAAAAGAAAAATGCAGTTTTATAAATTTATGCCTACAGAGGAATGTTATTGTGGTCAACAAAATGTCTACTTATTTATCAACAGCATGCCATCATTATATGAATGGGATGCATTTTTGAAAGTGGGTGGGAATGCTCACCATCCACTCACTCAGTGTAGTGCTGCTGTTGGGTGTCTGCCCTTTCCTCTCCTCCATCCTTCTTTCCTTCCATCCTCTTCTGTCTTCCATTCCTTCATTCTTTCCTTGTCTTTCTGCCTATGGGTAACTTTACACTCCTTCTTCTGTCTTTCTTTCCTTCATTCTTTCCTCTTCCTTCTGCCTGTGGGTGACTCTACACTGAGTGACAAGCCAGATGGTTTCCTGTACACCAGGAAATCATTTACTACACTGGGTGGTAACCATATAACCAAATTTTGGCTCCTGGTGGTTTTGTGGGTAATTATTGCACTCCAATCAGATTGAGCTGGTGAAGGTTTATATCCAAGGAGTGATTGGGGTTGAGCGGTGAAGGTTTATATCCAGGGGATGGTTGGGGTTGATTGCTCATGTAGTGCCATTCAGGGATGAGTGAGGCTGGTCACTCTCATCTTAAATGTCAGGACCAACTGCCTAGCCCCGGGCTCCTACACTCCTCAAGGGGCAATGTAGGATTGGATGATGGATGGGTGGATGGATTGTATAACAAATGATTTTTTAATGAATTTAGTGTTCTAGCAATCATATAAGTGAGGAAATGAACATACAGGTATAATGAGAAAAATGGGCAATGTAGCAGTGAAAAACACCAATGAAAAAAATGTGCTAAATGTTACAGACATAAAAGCATGTGATCATATAAGTCAATTGTAAAAAACAGTCTATAATTCTAACTACCAATCTGTCTAATCTACTTATTCATCCAGTAAACTAAAGCATCAGTCTATCTGTCAATTTCCCTTCCTGTCAACCCCCAGTGGACTTCCCAAGCTCCCCGACAACCCTCCGATACCTGGTGGAGCCTGGCAGTGAGGAGTGTGGGGGAGTGCGACTTGCAGAGAGGGAAGAAACCTCACAGCCACCTGTCACCCCTACAGAGGACGATTATTCTCTCTACACCGCTGTTGTCTCACCCCCAACCGGCCAGGTCACCCTTAGGAAAGGTAAAGGATCATCATTATTCTCATCATCAACTTAGGATATGTAAAGAATCTTCATCAACATCATCACTCTCATTGTCATCATCATCACTATAAACTTAGGAAGCATCAAGGATCCACCACCACCATCATCATCATCAACTTATAATACATAAAGGACCATCATCATCATCATCATCATCATCATCATCACTGCCAACATTATTCATCTGAAAAGGAAGAACGTGGTATTTAAGGTAGAAAATCAGACAAAAAAGGAAAACAGGGATATCATAGGTAAGCAGTATATGAAGAATGATGAAAAAATGGTAATGGTAGACAGTGAAGATATTAAAGATCCCTGGAGAGAGCATTATAACTGTTTGCTGAATGAGGAGTCTGACTGGAACAGGGAAAGTTTAGAGTCAACAGATCCAAAGTTTGGCCCTTGAACTTTGATTGATGCTGATACTGGGAGCAGAGCGATAGGCAATATGCAGTTGGGGAAGGTGGTGGGTGTTTCTGGATTTACTGCTGAAAAGCTGAAGGCCTCAGGAGATATATATGAGTGGGTTTAGTTGCTGATTTGAAAAACTCAATTATATATCAGTGTGTTGTTCCAGATGACTGGCTGAAGAGTGTGACTGTAAATGTGTACAGTAAACTTTCAATTATCCTGCATAATTCAGCCAAGCCCTATGCCAAATAAAGTGAAACACCAGATATTGCATAATACCCTCCATCGGCTCGACATTCAGCGTCGAGCAGGATACTGTGTTACTATCCCTGTCGACCCTCTATCCTAAAAACTTTCCCATGAATGATATTGCTTTAACAGAGCTGAGCCAGCAGCGCCAGATACTGCCTTCAGCCGTATATTGTGATGGCAGATAACTGAAAGTCAGTATCATCCGGACCTCTTTTCCCACCCTAGGGCAGGGTGAGGAGCAGCAATGTCTAGACAGCCCAAATTTGCCCAGTACAATGGTCCATGCTTCCATTCACTCATCATTCAAGCCTCCAGAATCCTGGATCTATCTGATACGTTAAAAACATTCACCACACTCTGTAGTTTCACATAAACGTATCCAATATAATCACTCTGGATGCTGTCACGTTAAAAAGGGGTGCCAAATCCCTGATCATGAGCTTCTTCTCACAACATTCATCAAGCCAGCTTGATCTCCTGTCAGTTACCTAGCCTCACTGACTTCCATACCTTTCTTCCTCACACACTCATCCACCATACCCCTCCACCTTCTCCTTGGCCTACCTCGCCTCCTCCCTTCTTCAAATTTGCTCAGATATACCTTTTGCACCACTCTATTGTTATCCATTCTCTCCATATGACCATACCATCTCAGTGCACTCTCTCTGACTCTGGTGTCCACAGACTTCCTCACTCCACATCGTTCACGAATCATTATTTTGTATCCTATCCACTCTCTGTACTCCACATACAATCCTCAGCAGTCCCATCTCTACTGCTCTCACTCTTGACTTTTCATTTTCATGCCACACCATACTCTCACATCCATATGTTAAAGTTGGCACGAACACTTCTTCATGTTAGCCTCGCACAGCTGCAACACTCAAGCCTCTGTTTGTTATCAAGGTCTTAATAGCACCAGCTTCTTTACTTCCTTGTGTCACTTGACTTTCCACTTTTTTTGCACATTTTCCTCTCTTTTCTATCACTGTACCCAGGTACTTGAACTCTCTCACCAATTGCAGTCTTTCTCCATTCACTGTAACATCACACTGGGAGTCACCTTTCTCAATAACCATCACTTTACTCTTTTCTACATTTACTTTCAAGGCACGACAGTTACAGACATCTGCAAAACTCTGCACTAGTCTACTAAGTTCTTGTCCAGTATTTGCAAGTAGTACTCCATCATCAGCATACAACAAATTTGAGATATTCCATCCATCATCATTCAGTACCATTGCCATCCCTCTCTCCATTACTCATGTTTTTACTTCTTTCATCACCCCATCCATATATATACTGAACAACCATGGGGACATCATACAACCTTGTCACACACCCACACCGATCATGAACCATTCACTTAGATGCCCATTTACCCTTACACATGCTTCATTTGCTATCATAAAAACTCTTGATGGCACCTAGCAGTTTCCCAACTACATCGTACATGTGCAAAATCTTCCACAATCCTTCTCTATCTACTTTGCTGTATGCTTTTTCCAGATCCTTGAATGCCATAAACACCTTAAAGTCCTTCTCACAAGCCTTCTCCACTATTTGTCTCACTGCAAATATTTGATCCACACATTCTCTGGCACTCCTAAAGCCACCCTGTTCACCACTCACTAGGACTTCTGATATCTTTCTTACTTTCTCTATAATAATTCTTCCAAATACCTTCCCTACCACACTTAATAAACTTATGCCACAATAATCCTTGTACCCACTTTGCTCAACTACCGGGGTACAATCACAGCCTTTTTCCAATCTGCTGGCACAGTTTCACTCATCCATGCCTTCTTACATATCTCCAAAAAGCACTTCATTCTGCTCTCTCCACTACACTTAATTATCTCTGCATACACCTCAACTACTTTCCCATGTTTCAGCCACTTCACAGCATTCTTCACCTGTGCAAGTGTCACGTTTCCTATCACTGCATTCCTCTGCGCATCCTCAAACCCAATCATGTTTACAGTGGCTCTGCTCTCTCTATACGTATTCACCAAGCTTTCAAAATATTCTCTCCATCTTGTCCCTACTTCATCCCCATGGGTTAAAAATCTACCACTTACATCCTTCACTCTTTCACATATCTTTCCACTGTCACTTCTACATTTATGCACCTCTTTCCAGTATAACTTTCTATTTTCAGAGGAATTTGCATTCATTTTTCTTCCTTGATCATCATTTATCTCCTTTTCCTCTTCACTAGTCTCTTTACGTGCTTCTTGCACTCAATATATTCAGTTCTTATTTCAATTGAACCCCTGTCCTTTAACCACTCCAGCCACTTCGTTCTCTTTTCCTTCACCGCTCTCTTAATCTCTTCACGTCACCATGCCGTACCTTTCTTCTTTGTTGTTACTCTTGCCACACCACACACCACTTCAGCATTCCTAACTAAGCAATCCCTATATGCATTCTACAGGCTGTCCAGATCCATTTCATTCCAATATACTGATTCTAACTACTCCCCTACTTTGGTCCTGTATTCATCCATTTCTTTGATCCTCAGATTCTCGACTTTCAGACTTTCTCCCTGACTGCTCCTCTCTCTCCTGGTCCACCTCACTCCTTTCAGCTTGATCTTGCATACCACAATCATATGATCTGACAGACCACATCGTCCTCTTACTGCCTTCGTATCAGCAACCATTCCCAGCATCGACCTCCACAAGCACATAATCAATCAGGTCTTTCAACTTGATCCCCATTCCCTCTATACCATGTATATTTATGTGCATCTCTGTGTTTGAAATACGAGTTACAAATGCAGGACCTCCTTTCCTGACATATATCCTTCAGTTGCTTCCCGTTATCAATTTCTCCTGGTACTCCATTACAACCCATTATGTCATCCTCAGGACCAGTGCCTACTCTTCCATTCATATTGCCCATTACAATCACTTTCTAGCTCCTAGGCATTTCTCCCACTGCTTCATCCAGCTCATTCCAAAACCTGTCTTTCTCTCTCTCACTCCTGTCATCACACTGTGCATATGCTAGAATCACAGTGGCAGCCACTTTCACCTTCTCAAACTTGAACATGACATACATACATCTCAAGGTGACACATTTGTAATCTCTCATTCCATTCTGCCACACCTCATTCATCAACAAAGCAACTCCTTCCTTGCATCTTCCTCGCCCATTCATGCCCGACCTCACACACTTTACACCCTCCCACTCCTCCACTGCACACCCTTTCATCTTTGTTTCACACAGTGTCATCATGGCATATCTCGCACTCTTGAACACATTCACCACTTCCGCCCTCTTGCTGTCCTGATTCACACCTCTCACATTCCACATGGCCATGAAACCTGTCCATTTGGTTGGGGTCCTTGGCTGGTATTGGGTCCTCTGAGGCTCTCCAAAACATTTGCCATGATTAAGTGATTTTTGATAGGGGAATCTGGGGTATACTTAACCTTGCCAAAAACCCCAGTTATATGGTTACCACCCAGTGTAGTAAATGGTTTCCAGGGTACAGGAAACCTTTAGGCTTGTCACTCAGTGTAGAGACCATAGGGCATCCCTACACTGAGTGACAGGATGATTGTCCCCCCCATGTACCACAAAAGTTAACTGTATATATCAACAGTATATTAGAAACAGAGATACAATGGTACATTATATCAGACACACAGATAAAATCTAGGGGGGCCTACTTAACCAAAGAGAATACGGGGCTATGTGTATTTATGAATCCAATCCCAAGGTGGGATTCTCAAACACATTTGCAATCGATTCCCTGTTATAACTTATATGTATTTTACAGGAAGAACCAGAGATATGAGAGATTCTGTACTGCCCTTTTCTTGTTCTTCCCTCAAAAAATATATATATTAACCTACGATAATATCTCTCATAACCAAGATTTCTTTTTCTGGGAAGAACAAGAGACATGGGAAGACACTGTACTGTCCTTTCTTTGTCCTTCCTGGGAATACATATCACAGTTATAACAGGGCCTTGATCATAAATACAGTTATGTTCAAGAATCTCACTCCCAGTTTCTTATTTTTGAGCATCTCTTCTACAGAGCGTCCGTCAAGCTTGGAGGTGACCCGGAAGAAACGTTTGACAGTGACAGAGGAGCTTCTGACAGTGGCGGTGGAGGACGACCAACACTCCCTCTCCTCCCTCAGCCAACACACCAATGACGATGATGACGACGACGACGATGACGCACAGATGCTCTCACATGATGAGTTCACTGATATGCTTACGCCAGATGACATAGACACACCGGATGAACTAGAGGAATCCATCATGGAGCGTGAGCCTTTTCCTCTCTTTTTCTTTATGTGTTAACTCTGGGCAAAGGATTAACAGCCATTTCATCGTGTCTGACCATGGGCACAGGCTTACCTTAACCCATTCTGTTACATCAAGCAGTCCTCCTACATTTTGCATACCTCCATAATTATGTCATCACCTGGTCTGAATATATCAAAGGGTTATATGAAATAATGACAATCACGCACAGGTGCTTTCACAAGACAAGTTCATTGATGATGCAGACACACTAGATGTACGGCAGGAATCCATTATGGAATGTAAGTATTGCTAAGAGCTGTTTGGTTACAACAAAAGGTTACATGAAAAGAACCTATGTGACAGTGATGAAGATGATACACAGATGCTTTCATGTGGCGAGTTCACCAATGTGCTCACCCGTGTTGACACATATACACTGGATGAACTGTGAAATCCAGGGGCATCTGCAGGATTTTTTGTAAGGGGGGGGCAAAATTAAAGAAATTATACATATATGTGCCGACTGAACATATAATTCACTATAAAATATAGTATCAAGATGTACTTAAATTGCAGGCGAAAAGTCTTCATATGCTGATGTGCTATAACTCAAAGGAACGAAAATATACGTGACGTCCGGAAAAGTTCCAGACACACTTTGGAATTCTAAGGTGGGGCAACTGCCCCCCTTGCCCCCCTCTCCAGACACCCATGGTGAAATCCATCATGGAGTGTGAGTATTGCTGACTGACAATTGGTCTGGCTGTATCAAAAGGTTGCATGGTTCTGGATAGGGATGACTTCACAAGGTGACACCAGTGTAATGGGGTGATACTACTGCCCAGTTATACAAGCCCTCCCAGTCTTCCTATCCCCTGAAAGGAGGATGATTGAATGCAAGGGCAACTTCAACCTGCAATTTACTGGGTTCTTGTCCTTTTTTTTTTTCTAAACAAAAGACAAACAGAGGAAGGAAAAACCAAACAAAACAAAATATCATACACCAAATTACAGGTATCCTCCATTCATAAAAACTCTGCAACAGTTTGACTTAAACTGCTGAAGGCTGAAGTTTTGGGGAAAAATCTGGGGAATCAAGTTCCAGAGAGAAGTAGTTTGGAGAATAAAGGAATTCTGATATGCAGAAGTTCTACAATATGGCAGTGTGACAGTCAAGTCATGGTGCTACCAGATGCCCATGTAGCACAGGGGAATGTATGGAGAGGTGGCACAATGGATGCAACTTTGTCTGAGAATTTGCCATAAAAGTATCTGTAAAATAATTCAAGGGAGGCAATACTTTGTCTGACTTGTAAGAGAGGTAGTTAATTTATAATTGCAGGATTATTAATTATTCTTATAGCTTTGCTCTGAAATTTTGTCCAGTTGTTTTAGTGGAACATCTCCACATCCACTCCACATGGGAAAGCATTATTTATGCTGAGACTGCACATGACTTGCAAATTACAGCTAACTGCTCATTAGGGTAGACATTATGGATTTTGTATGAAAATCCAAGTTTCTTTGAAGCAGTTTTATAGCATGTGACCTTGCATGAATTTCATGAATCTATAGTTATTAGGCAGGAATGCGTCCCCTTGGTTATTCACCTAAAATAAATGCACTACAGTGATAAGTTCCATAATATCACAGTTTTTTCCATGCAGCCAGTAGGATATATAAGGTACATGCACAAGCAAAATGATGCCATGTTTCCTCTCGTGGAATCGTCATACTATACAGGGTTGATCATGGTATTACTTATGTTTTATATGAACTGGCAACTAAATTAAGTGCCAAAACTAGCTAATTACTTTCCTACAGTTGCTGATAACTGCTGAAAAAAGATATCAGAGATGTTCGGTAAGCTTTGTAACAATATAAATGTCTCAACCTGGACTCTAACAATTTGTCAAAGTTTCATGCCTGAGAGTGATGATTATGTGCCTTGTTACAGAGCTTGTAATCACATACCACTCTCATGGTAGTATCTCCCGAGTTGATGATAGCCATCCATCTACTACCGAAACAGGGAAATTGGCAAGTGAGCTTTACAGGTGACAAAAGAACTTTAACACTCAATCTTTCTGTAACTTACAGTGGCTTTATTTGAAAAAAAAAGAAAAAAAAAAAAACTGCTGTTGTTGTGCCATCATGCTCATCTGAAACATGAACCCAGTGGACTGCAGGTGTACATTGTCCTTCCCCTGCAGTCCATCAACCTCTTTTCAGGGGATAGGATGAGAGTTCAGGGGCATTAGCATTATCAGGCAGTGGAGTTGCCTGGTTATATCAGTGACACAACATGAAGACATCCCTTCTCCAAAAAAAAAAAAAAAAAAAAAAAGAAGAAAAAAGAATAGATAACAAGACCCTTCTATCTTGATTCAGGTCTGGGTCCTCAGCCAAGGATAGAGCCACTACCTGAGTACACAGCAGTGCAGGAAACCAGTGAGGAACGGTCATGGCGATCAGTTGTCATATCTGGAATTGAACGGAGGATTGACATGAAGGTCAGTACATCATCATTTATCCATCATCCAATCTTTTATTGCCCCACCAGGAACATAGGGACCCTGGGTTGGTCTACTTAATTCCTGATTTTTGAAGTGAGAATGACCAATCTATTGTCCCAGAATGGTATTGTGTGAGCAGTAAACCCCATCCACCCATAGTACGTACTGTACACCTTTATGAGCAACATCTGCTTGGATACTTTCAGTCAGTATATCTGTATAACCAAATGGTTTTTGGTGGTTTAGTGGGTTAAGGCACTGTGACCAGATGGAGCCTCTATGGGTTTCATCTGAGGAGGAAGTTGGGGGCTCTTTGCTTGCACAATGCCACTCACGGGAAAGTGGGGCTGGTCACCATTGCCTATAAATATTAGGAATGGGTAGCCTATGCCTGGGCCTCAGGACTCCTTTTTATATGGGCAAAATGGGATTGCATGATGGTACATTTATTGCAAGAAACGTTAAATGACCCGAACAGAGAAAGGCTCAAAGTAGGGCTAAAGATGAACTGGACTAAAACTACTGTAATGTGTAATCTTCACACACCAAAGAGCATCATCAGTATACCAGAAGAAATTCTTGAAGTAGTCAAGGAGTACAGTTACTTGGGGCAAATACTAAAATTAATGATAGACCCTTGGTTTAGGTTATCAAGAAAAAGTCTCTGTGACTCAGACTTCACCCTGTATACCTCTCTTCTAGCCCTATGCTTGGCAGCCAAGTATTCCTCCTTGCTACCATCCTTCTTCCATTCCCAGAAAAGTCTTTTCATCTTAATTGCAGCTTCTACACCCTCATCCCACCACCAAGCTACTTTATGTCTTGGTGGTCCTCTTGTCCAACCACACATTACATCAGTAACTCTCAAGAGATTGTTCTTAAGGGCTCTGTACTGTTCATTAACGCCTCGGTCTACGACTCCTTGTTCAGCCACCACTCTCCTCATCTCGCTATAGAAGACATCCCTTACTACTTGATTTTCCAGCTTCCATATTTTCCTCCTAGGTACATAAGTCCTCTTTTTCATCACTTGTTCTTTAAACACCATATCACAAATCAATAGCTTGTGCTGCAGCACACACTCCTCACTTCCTCTCTCTCTCTCTCTCTCTCTCTCTCTCTATATATATAATTATATATATATATATATATATATATACAATATATTGTGCATATACAGCAAACTCTCTTGTATGTGCTGCCACATCTTCTAGAATGCATCATTATCTGTCACAGCAAATGGAGGCAAATTTTAAAAAACTTACAGGATGCTCAAAATTAGAAATCCATGCCATCCGATGGGAGTCCTGCCCCTCAGACACTGCCGTAAGTCTCATCACCAAAACACTGCTTTTGATGTTGCGAAATTTGGCAATTTTCTAATTTGTTAACTGTATGTCGCTATCTTTAGCTTTCTTACGTTCAGCATTAATTATATAAATTTTCCTCGTCTTCAATACGTTTCATACTCATATTTTCTAGAGTATCTCATCCCAAAATGGATGATGTGTTGGTTCTCCCCCCCTCTCCCAAGGCCATCACTCTCACTGTAAGGATTGTGACTGCAAGGTGGAGTCAGAATCCCAGGAGCATGAATGGTGAGTGAATGAGAGTGCAGCCTAGTTAACTAGGCAGAAATTAGATAGTTCTCCCTCTAGTTTATTAGTGTTTTTTATTGCTCTCTTAACCCTACCTCACCCCACCCTTGTATGGGAAAAGAGGTTGGGATGATGATGATGATGATGATGATGATGATGATGATGATGTTGCAGGTGATTGAGCCGTACAAGAAAGTGTTGAGCCACGGGGGTTACTATCCAGGGGCTAATGAGGCCATCATCGTCTTTTCTGCCTGCTTCCTCCCTGACAGGTCACGCAAAGACTATGATTATGTCATGGACAACCTCTTCATGTAAGTTTTCTTCCAGCTTGAATGAAATTACTGTATTTTAAAATAATGTAGGCCTAATGCTGGAACAGTGATTTATATGGAAATATAAATAAAGTATCAGCTACTTTTATATGACTGGTACTGCTAACTTACACAATGGAAATACAAGTACAGTATATGAAACTTGTATAAAGTCTTAATAAAATATATAAGTGAAACTTATCAAGGGTGATCCATGTATTATGCAACCAAAGTTCATGTGTTGCTGGGACAGCTCAGTCAGCAATACTATATCCTTTTAACTCTAACTTGGCCTAAAACTACCATGTCAACATCATTAATGATGAGTTGTAACAATAAATTAACACTAGAATATGATGTCACCTATAAAGATATGCTATGAAAAGGATGTTCAGGTGTAGTATTGTCTTTTTCTCCCACTAGCAACATGAAATAAGCCACTAAAGGACAAAAATCTGAGCCATGTTATAGTAAAAATAGTATAGTGCATACCCTGCATCATTTTCTACTTCCCATAGCCTTTTTCATGCCTTTTACTGTTTATTCTATTATGTTCACTGACTGTACAGTTAATTAATAATTTCATGAGGCAGCCAAAATGACTTTGTTCCTCACATTAGTAGACAGTCCTTCCTGCAACAGACAAGACTGGAGAGCACAATAGATGGACCACCTAATACATTAATGGCACAAAGGTATATGAAACTTATATATTACTTGTACAGGTATGTGCTGACAACACTAGACCAGTTAATTGCAGAGGACTACATACTAATCTATCTACACGGGGCCACAACACGAGGCAACATGCCTTCCTTTGCATGGCTTAAGGTAATTATTATGCAATGTATCATGTGATGGAAAGTATTATGAGAAATACCTTGAGAAGGTCTGGCCATTTGGAGGGAATGGAGAAGAGACACTGACTAGCAGAGTGTAGGTGAGGTGGAAGGGGATGGGGGAGGCTGAGGATGAGATGGAAGGAAGGACTGAAGAGGTATATATATATATATATATATATATATATATATATATATATATATGTATATATTCAAGTACTTGGGTAGTGTCATGAGTAAGGATGGAACTTTGGGGGATGAAGTGCGTGAAAGAGTACAGCAGGGAAGGAAGGTTGTTGGTTCACTGAAAGCAGTGATGAGAAATAGGGAGGTGAGTATGGAAGTTAAGAAGTCACTGCATGATAGTATTGTGATCCCTACCCTGATGTATGGAAGCGAGGTGTGGACCTTGCAAGAGGGGAACAAGTCAAGAGTGGGAGCAGTGGAAATGAGTTACTTGAGAGGAGCATGTGGAGTGACATGGTGGGACAGGTTGACGAATGAAGAAGTGAAGGAACGTTGTGGGGTGGATGTGAATGTGATTGAGAAGATTAGGAGAAATGCACTGAGGTGGTTTGGACATGCGAAGAGTATGGAGAATGAAAGACTAACTAAGAGGGTGTATGTAGGTGAGGTGGAGGGAGGGAGAGGGAGGGCTAGACCGAGGATGAGGTGGAGGGATGGAGTTGAGAGGTATATGAGGGAGGGGGGGGTGAGTTGGGAGGAGGGTAGTCAAATGGTGGGTGACAGAGCGACTTGGAGGCGTTTTGTCTGCGGCCACCCTTTGCGGGATTAGGGCGTCGGGCTATAGATAGATAGATAGATGTTAAGCATATGGGTTTACATACCAACATAGGAACTAGACGAGGCCCATGTTCACGATATAACCATCTCAGTGTAAGATGTCGTTACAGTAGGTCTTGATTTCACTGTGTCGATAACTATTCATATGGAAGAATACGATTCTGGTCGGACTTAATTCGTTCTATTATGGCACTTCCGAAAATTTCACTGTGTGGGTACAGTATCTTTTATAAGTTACAGTAGGTTTCTTTTGTGTGAATAATAATGACGTAAAAAAAAATAAGAGGAATGGGGAGACTGTATTAGAACACACACACACACACACACACACACACACACACACACACACACACACAACTATCTATCCGTCTACTTGTCTATTTCTACCTATATCTATCTGGCTGTTTTTCTGTAGATCGATTTGTCTATCTATCTATCTCTATCTGTCTATCTATCTATCTATCCATCTATCTATCTATCTATCTATCTATCTATCTGTATATATCTATCTATCTATATATATATATATCTATCTATATATATATATATATATATATATATATATATATATATATATATATATATATATACTGTATATGAGAGGCAAATAGACAGAGAGAGAGAGAGAGAGAGAGAAAGAAGGGGAGGGGTGGATGTAGGGAGTGAGGACAGGTGAGGTGAGGAATGGCTCCCAATCCCCAAGGAATTACCTACTCAGGTCATTTTGACTAGGGCAGACACACACACACACACACACACACACACATATATATATATATATATATATATATATATATATATATATATACCCAGGATGCTTCCCCCAAGGAAAGTGGGGTAGCCGAGACAGGTCGACACTTACTCATCCACTCTAACACGGTCATTCGCATCTTAGCCCCAAGGAGGAGAAGGGACAATTCCTCACCGCACGAGGGACAATTGCGCCGTGCAATCAGTGACATCCACAGCAAGGCCCTACAGCAGAGCTGGTTTACACCTGCCACATCATAATAGACCCATCCCTTTACCCTCATCTGCCTGATCAGCTGATCAGACAAATGTAGGAGAATATCCCCCCAAGGCTGCGTCATCATTTATTCATTCACAATTTCTCTCCATTCATTTCTATCACGCACAGCCACTCTTCCTTGCTCTACAAACATCCCTCTCACATCCAGGCAGAGGAACTCCTTGAGAGTGAAATGGCTGGGAAGCATGCCGGCACGTGACTGGCTACAGCATAGCTGGGTCTTTCGGGTGTGGGCAATCAGGCAAGTTAGCTGCCTACTGCGACTGCAACACAATGGCGAGGTGTTCAGGAAGTTAGCCAAAGAAACCTTGATGGACTCTGAAAGAACAATAATGGCCCCCAGTCCCGTGCAGCCCTTAAATGGGCAGGGGTGCTAAGAATCTCACGGTGCCTCAATTACAATCTAATTCCTTTGTTAATGCAAAAAATACAATTAAAATTGGTAACTGGAATGTGAGAACGCTAAATCATGACGGTAAAATCGATGAGTTAGTGAAGGTTTTTCAAAATTACGGACTTGATATTTGTGCTCTGACAGAAACTAGATTAACTGGAGTCGATAAGTTGGATTTGGAGGATGGTATACGTTTATTGATATCTGGCCGACAGGATGGAATGCATTATCAGGGAGTAGGATTGTTGCTGGGTTGTAAGGCAAATAAGGCTTTATGTGAGTGGGATCCTATAGATGAGCGATTGTTATACGCACGGTTTAAATCAAGTCATGGCAACATCAGTCTGTTTGTGTGTTATGCACCTACTAATGATGCACTCGATGAAAGGAAAGACACATTTTATGAAAAGTTGCAAGAAGGAGTAGGAAGGGTACCTAGACATGATGTTTTGATCTGCGTTGGAGTCTTTAATGCAGTAATGGGCTGTTCAAATGAGGGATTTGAGGCATGTATGGGTAAGATGGGAGTTGGTAGTAGGATGAGTGAAAACGGAGTGAGGTTTGGAAGCTTCTGTCTAGCAGATGACTTAGTCATCGGGGGCACACTCTTTCAGCATTGCAATATACACAAGACAACTTGGGTGTCGCCGTGTGGAAAATATAAAAATCAGATTGATCACATCGCTAGCAGTAGGAGGCATAGAAGTTCTCTGCTAGATGTTCATGTTAAACGGGGAGCGGATATTGGTAGTGACCATCAACTCAGCATTGCAAAAATAAGGTTTAAACTTAAAAATCAGAAGAAGGAAAAATCTGGTGTTGGTAGATACGATATTGTTAAGCTTAGAAGGGAAGGAGAAGAAAAGGAGGAATTCAGATTAGAATGCAGAAATAGGTTTTTGGTGTTGGAAACGTCGGAAGAGGGGGAAAGAAGTGTAGATGAGGTGTGGGAGGATGTGAACAAAGTTTTGCATGAGACTGCTGAATGTACGATTGGAAGGAGACATAGATTCAGGAGAAAGAAATGGATATCAGAGGAAACGTGGAATATGATAAAAAAGAGAGGTGAGGCTAAATTGAGGAGTGAGATGCAATGCGTTGATGAACGAGAGATTGAATTAGCAAGAGCTGCGTACTGGAGTTTGAATTCAGAAGTAAGAAGGTTAGCTAGGAGAGATAAAAGAAGATGTGTGGATGAAAAGGTTGCAGAGACTGAAATCTTAATAAACAAAAATGATGGACAGAGTCAAAGAATAGCATATGAATCGATTAGAGAACTGAGTGGTAATGCAGGTAAACGCAAGGAAATACCAGTTAGAGACAGGGAAGGAAATTTATTGACCAAAGATGGAGATATTAAAAATAGATGGAAAGAGCATTTTGAGACAGTTCTTAATAGACCACTACCACCAGAAGAGGATATACCGTCTGCTCAGGAAGATTTAAATATAGAAACAGGAGAGTTGAGGCTTGCAGAAGTGGAGAAAGCAGTAAAACAGTTAAAGAATAATAAGGCACCAGGGGAGGATGGTTTATTTCCGGAAATGTTTAAAGTGGAGGGGATAGATTAATAATGATCTTGACCAAGCTATTCAGTAAGATATGGGTGACGGGGTTACTACCATCAGTTTGGAAGAATGGTGTAATTGTTAAAGTTCCGAAGAAGGGAGACCTGAGTGAATGTGGTAATTGGAGGGGAATCTCTTTGTCACCGATAGCTTTGAAAGTTTTCAGTAGAGTATTGTTAAATAGGTTGGAGCCGGTGGTTGAGGGTATTCTGAGGGATGAACAGGCTGGTTTTAGAAAGGGACGTGGTTGCAATGATCAGATCTTTATAGTTAGGCATTTGATGCAGCAAGTTAATGAAATGAGAGTACCATTAAGTCTTTGTTTTGTTGATTTTGAAAAGGCTTTTGATAGTGTTTCGAGAGAGACTATGGGGAAGATCATGAGACATTATTGAATACCAGAGGAGTTTGTGAGGGTCATTATGAACATGCATGAGGACACATTTTGTATAGTGATGGTTGATGGTTGTCTGAGTGATTCGTTTGAAGTCAAGTCCGGAGTAATTCAAGGTGGTGTTCTATCGCCTTTACTATTTATATTGGTCATTGATTACATTATGAAACGCGTTGGAACAGAAACCGGTGCAGGTATACTTTGGGGAGAGAACAGGAAACTTTTGGATTTAGATTATGCAGATGATATAGTTTTGATTTGTGATGGGCCAGAAGAGATGCAGAGAGTGTTGGACTGTTTGGTGAGTGAAGGTCGCAAGGTGGGTTTGGTTATTAATTGTGGAAAAACTGAAATAATCAATATGAATATGGAAAATGCGCAGGAATGTGTAATTGGAGGTATGGTTGTAAAGCAAGTTGATAGGTTTAAATATTTAGGTACTTATTTAGCCAAGGATGGTTCTTTGAACTTTGAATTCGAGGAAAGGTTAAAGAAGGCTAATCAGGCAAAGGGAATGCTTAAAAATATTTGGAATAATAACGGTTTTTCTGTGCATACAAAAATCAAACTTTATAAGGTAATGGTTAGGAGTATCTTAATTTATGGACACGAGTCTTGGTACAGCACAGTGACTATGGAAAATAAATTCTTGGTGTTTGAAAACAAAGCACTTAGAAGAATATTAGGAGTTAAGTGGTGGGAAAGGATACCAAATAGTAGAATTAGAGAAATAACGGGAGTGCAGCCGGTCGATGAATAT
The DNA here is from genome assembly GCF_032717465.1 of Coenobita brevimanus. Lineage (NCBI taxonomy): Eukaryota > Metazoa > Arthropoda > Malacostraca > Decapoda > Coenobitidae > Coenobita > Coenobita brevimanus. The sequence continues at coordinate 43,478 of NW_027643626.1, forward strand.
GTTAGGTTCTCACGATGGAAGTGGCTAGGACATGTGTATAGGAGACAGGGAATAGTACGAGGTACACCAGGGTGGGTGGCACTTGGTAGGAGAGGTAGAGGAAGGCCAAAAGAGACGTGGGTGAGGACAATGAGATGGGAAGCTGGAGATGAGTGTTGGGGAGATCTTGAGGGGTTAGCACAAGATAGGATGTGGTGGTGTGAGTTCATCGAGGCCCTATGCATCCCCGAGGGTGCCACAGGAACTGATTGATTGACATAAATGTAAGATGTGTTGTACTTCATGAATATAGGATATGGCTGTATGATAGGCCAGCCAGTTGCAAGTAATGGTGTGTGTGTGTGTGTGTGTGTGTGTAATTCACCGGGTCGGTCAGGATCACTTGATGGTCGTGATCGTCAGCTTTTACCCTCCCGGAAGGGAGCTGAGAGCTCATATAGTCCGATCTAAGGGCAAGGCTGTGACCACACACGCACACACCAGTCCCCTTGCTCAAGGGGGACAGTAACCACCCACTTCGTCAGTGAAACTTTTCGCAACGTGTGTGTGTGTGTGTGTGTGTGTGTAAACTTAACCCATTAGCTGTGGTGGCTTCTCTTCAGTTAACATAAAATCGCTTACTGTATGCTGAAGTATATATACATATATATTTATTTTCCGGTCACAGCGTTCATCTAGCACGTCATATACTGTTCAGTTCTGCCGAGTTGCTCTTAGCTGAACGTATCGATGTAACGTTAGCCAAAACAAAATACCGTCTTTGTAACTAATTCGCATCTTACAGTTTCGATATCTAATCTCATTGTTCGTACATCACGATTCTTTAGGCAGACAAGAAAATAATCTACCGAAATAGAAAACGCTAGTTACATGGATAACTGATATATTTTTCGTTCCTGGACTAGGCACATTCTACCCCTCTCCTATTCTGTCCTACTTTAGCCTAAACCAACCCATCCTAACCTACTTTTCTCTGCCCTACCCCAGCCTACCCTGCCCTAGCGTTCCCTACCCTATCCTACCGCTGAGGTCTCCTGTAGGGATACTCGTTCTTCGGTTTTTGCCAGGCTTAGGGAGGTGGAGGAGATTAAGGTGTTGGACATCCGTTCTGGGGGCGGAGAGACTTACAACATTCCTTTGTCTTGGTGTAAACTTTGGTCTACCCTTTCCCTGTCATGACACTTCTCCGGAGTCGATAATATTCCCCATGCAGTGCTGATGTACCTGGATGATGAAGCAGTGTCCTTCCTCCTGAGTCTTATAAATAGAATTTGGAGAGATTCGTCCACTCCTGCTTCTTGGCGGGGGGCTGTTGTCCTACCGTTTCACAAGCCAGGTATTGCAGGTCACCATCTTGGTTTGCGTGGTAGGTTGCCTTTACTGATTATGGAATTTTTCCGTATTGGTGCCAGCTTGTTTCCCTCATATCCTCAAGAGGTGGGAGTGCCTCAAACTAGTGTCCTTAGTGTCACCGTCTTTGCTAAAGTTCAGGAAGATTTTGTTGGCTCTGTTCCGGAGGGAGTGTCTGCCTCGCCGTATCCTCGCTATCCACATCCGTTTGGGTACAGGGTGCAGGCTGCCATGGGGGATGTGGATGTTCCAACCTTTCTTGTTTGTCCTGTGCGTGTACCAAGGATGGCTCCCTGGCTCCTCTCAGGGGTGCAACCGTGTGTTTACTTTCCTGAGAGAGGGGCCTTTCTTTCCTCACAGGCGGCTCTTTGCTATTTTTTTAGAACATGCTTCCTCTCACAGTGTCTCGATTCTCGTATGTACTGATGGATTGAAATCCCGTGAGGGGACAGGCTTGGGTGTTATATTTCCCGATTTCATTCGTGGTAGGAGTCTTCCCCCCATCGTATCTACTTTTATCGCAGAACTTACTGCTATTTTACTCGCAGTCAAATTGATATTTAGCTTCCCTCCTGTTTGTTATACAGTTTTTAGCGACCCTGCCGATCTCCATTTTGTGTTTTCCCGTCCAATCCTCTTTTGTTGTCTACAGTGTTTTAGAATGGCTGTGCTTGCTAGGGACTGCTTTGTGGTTTTGTACCATTGTGGGCAATGAGCATGCTGACGCTCTGGCAAAGGCTGCTGCCTCTCGCCCATCCTCACCTCTCCTCTGCCTCGCTCAGTGATATTCATCTAACCACTCACTGTTTGCTCCCACTGGCAGAGTAGGTGGGATGCGGTGGGGGCCAACAAAATGTGTGATATTTGTGGGTAAACGGGCCCCTTCATTTGCCGAGGTCTGAATGCAGGTGGGAGACGGCTTTATGCTGGCTCCGAATGGGCCATTCCTGGTTCTCTCATTGATTTTTAATGGAGGACTCTCCCCCTACTTTCTGTGTGGAATGCTTCGTCCCCCTGACTCTTCGGCTTTTGCTGATGGTGTCCACTGTTGGGGAAATGCGCCATCGTTACCTCTCTGAGCACCGGGCAGGAGAGGGATTGTAGTCTTCTGTTGGTACTTGGAGAGGATGCTTGTTGTGGTGGAGGGGGAAACCTTTGCTTGGTGTAGGCAGCTGCACTACCGTGTAAAATTTAGTATACAGTGGTTTTAGTGTTCTTAGTGTTTTAGTGTTTTTCTTGTTTTAATTATGAATTGTATTTTGTGTGTGTGTATGTGTGCGTGTGTGTGTGTGTGTGTGTGTGTGTGTATTTCATCTTTTCGAGTGCTTTTATTCTCGTTGTCATCCGGCGGCATATGACCCTGGTTGTTGTATCGCCAGATTTTATTGTATATACTTATTCAGTTCAATTTACCCTACCCTACTCTTCTCAACCCTACACTAGCCTACCTCAGCCTACCCTACCCTACCCTGCCATTGCCGACCCAACTCTACCCTACTTTAACCTACCCTCCCCTGTACAGCCCTTTCACCACTACATTACTTTTCCTGTTTTCTTCTCTCTACCTTCGGATGATTTTCTTCACCTCTACAGTAGAGAGAAATTTCGAACTGGAAGGGTTAAATACTGCCATCATCAACCCCATCTCTATCAGGGGATCTCCTAAGCTGAATAAAATCATGCGGTCAGCTAGGACAATGTAAATAAGTTGTTCTCGGCTTGAAAGATTAAATGATTCTGTCCCGTCATCCTAAGAGGGTTTTCTGAAGCTGTAGGATATCGTCAGAAGCTAGCAAAGAGTAAAAGTGACATCCGCAAACCGAGAGCTCTGCGTCCAGCGCTCCGCGGTTCAAGTCCCAGAGGTGGACAGATGTTTTGACGTGTAGACGTTCCAGGGCGTAGCTTGGTGGCCTACCCTCTAATATTCTGGACTAATGGTGGTCTAGCCTCGTGCCCCTGCGCTCCACCACAAAAAAAAAATAAATAAATAAAAAGGAAAGCCAAGGGTCATGAATGAACTAAAGGACTGAACTAAGCGGAGAAGAACAAAAATCGTAGAGAAGATCGCCCCAAATATGATGAGACAGTGTAGTATAACTGAGTGAAATAGGCGTTGGATATGACGGAACTAAACGGCAGTTATACCCACCTCTCTTCTGTACCCTACACTACCCTGATTCAGCCTACCCTACCCAGCCCTACACTACCCTACCCAGCCCTACACTACCCTACCCAGCCCACCACCACCCAGCCCTATCCTACCCTGCCATAACCTATCCTACCCTCCCCAACGCAGCCATAACCTACCCATGCTTACCCTCGCCTGCCCTAATCAACCCACCTCTATTCAACCCTGCCATAACCGACCCATCCCTACCCTACCTCGGCATAATCAGCCCAATCTAACCTCACTCTGTCAAAACCGACCCGATCCTACCCCACCCTGCCAAAACCAACCCTGTCCTACTCCACCCTGCCAAACACGACCAACCCTTCCCCATCCTGCCAAAACTGACCCAATCCTACCCCACCCTGCCAAAACCGACCCAGTCCTACCCTACCCTGCCAAAACCGGCCCAATCCTACGCCGTCCTGCCAAAACTAACCCAACCTTACCCCACCTGGCCATAACCGACCCAACGCTACCCCACCCTGCCACAACAATCCCATCCCTACCGTACCTTAACCAAACCAGTCTTATCTAACACAGATCGAGTCCCGGAGGTGAACAAAGGTTTTTATATCATATAGACGTTTTATATTTTATATTTTGCAACTTTCAGAGGCATTTACTCAGTTTTAGGAGTCTTATGGATAGGCTCAATCAAACGTATCGAACCTCCCATGTTAGAAAAAATAGCTTAGAGAAATGCGTCTCGTACTGAAGGGGCGGAATGGACAGATCGAGTGACTAAGATATTGAATTATGTATAAGACTGGTTTTGTTGTTATTTCTATTATTATTATTATTATTATTATTATTATTATTTCAGGCAAATGTCCCAGGCTTTTAGACTGGCTGACTAGCGAATATTATTAAGTCTCCCGTGGCTCCGTGCTCCTTCCACTCAAGAGCCTGCACTTCACGCATTCCACGCACAAGATGGCGCCACCGCTGCATTCCTGCGAAGACGAGAGGTCAAGAGGACGACACTTGCTTTTTGTTTGTTTGTTTACTGTAATTGCTTAAAGTTGTGATCCCTCCAACTTGAATGCTCAGTTGTAACTATAGATAACTAGAATACGATGCTAGTCACGAAGAAGGGCTATGAAAAGATACAGAGCTCGTAGTATTGGCTGGATGAATCACTCTTGCGTGATAATCAAAGACGGTGAATAAAACCCACACTTGTAGACGAAGAATATAATTACCAAACAGTTTCGGTGGACACTGCCACCATCTTCAGTGGTCAAGATAGTGAGAGGGAGTGACATACTGATTATAGAAGGGTTCCTTTTTATGCGTGTGTGTGTGAAAGGGTGGGGTAAAGGTGAGGTGGGGTGGGGTAGATTGTAAGCGGGGATTAACCCAAGAGGGGTTTTTGGGGGGACATTACCGGACAGGTCAGGTGTAATTCCTATCTGACCTTACCTGTGTCGTAGCAGGAAGGGACATCCCTTCCTGCTACGACACAGGTAAGGTCAGATAGGAATTACACCTGACCTGTCCGGTAATGTCCCCCCCAAAATCCCCGTTGGGTTAATCCCCGCTTACAATCTACCCCACCCCACCTCACCTTTACCCCACCCTTCCACACACACACGCATAAAAAGGAACCCTTGTATGGTCAGTATGTCACTCCCTCTCACTATCTTGACCACTGAAGATGGTGGCAGTGTCCACCGAAACTGTTTGGTAATTATATTCTTCGTCTACAAGTGTTGGTTTTATTCACCGGCTCGTAGTATTTTTTTCTTTTAACTAAGATACATGAAATAAGCTACGAAAATACGAGCTTACTTAATGTAAATGAATTATAGTACGTTCAAGATGGAGGGAAGGCATTTTGTATTTTGTTTGTGATGTTATAATGTCTCTCAGGATCCTAGGATCCTCTCTCGGCTGAACCAAATTGTCTGGCGTCAGCTGGAACATGATGCTAGAGTTATGTCGGTCGTGATGGGGTTAATGGTGACGGTATTGACACTGTCAGGCTCCTATGACTCACTCAGTCGAATAAAATCGTCTGAGTCAGCTGAAATGGGGTACTAGAGTTGTCCCAAGCACCAGAGGGTTAAGATTCTTAACCCTCTGGTGCTTGGGACAACTCTAGTATTCCATTCCAGCTGACAGACGATTTTGTTCGGCTGAGTGAGTCATAGGAGCCTGACAGTTACTACACTGTCACCATTAACCCCCGCATGACCGGCATAACTCTAGCATCATGTTCCAGCTGACGCCAGACAATTTGGTTCAGCCGAGTGGGTCTGGGGCCTGGGGGGCACTAAATGAAAATATCCAAAAAATATTAAAGGGGGGGCTATATCAATTTTGCCACAGGAGGTATACCAAAATTGGACTTTTTAATAAAACCCCCTCCTCTCTCACTCCCTGTGTTTTGTATATACCCCTCTCTGTCTGCCTGTGGTGTGTCTGTCCCTCCCTCTCCCTGTGTGTGTGTGTGTGTGTGTCTGCTGTGTGAAGGTGGCTGTGTACGTGTCGTGTGTGCCTTGATGTGTGTATGTATGTAGTAGTGTGTCTACTGTGTGAAAGCGGTTATGTACGTGTCGTGTGTGTCGATGTGTGTATGTGTCTACTGTGTGAAGGTGGCTATGTACGTGTCTTGTGTGTGTCTTGGTGTGTGTATGTAGTAGTGTGTGTGTCTTGGTGTGTGTATGTAGTAGTGTGTGTAAGTGTCTTGGTGTGTGTGAGCTGAAGTGTAAGTAAGGGGCCTTGTGGTTTTAAGGAAAGCCTGCTACGCAAACTTCCCTCAGCCACATTTTAAAGAAACCTCTATCACACCGGGACTTGAACCCGGGTCCTCCTGATCAGCAGGCCAGCACCATGCTGACCATGCTACCGCGGCCCCACTAGTATATCGGCTAAAACTTCTACTGTATTTTATTTCTTTACAGGTTACAAAAAATGGGAAATTGAACAACATGCACAGACTAAACTCAATTGTCATGTACCTATTAATGTCGCTTTAGGAGGAGATATCTCGAAATTCCCTGAGCTACTTGGAATACCTAAGCCTGCAGTTTAATGCTAATCATGAACAAGTGCTATGGAAAGAATATAGAGCAGTTGCTACTTATATAAAGGGAGAAAGTAAAAACTGCAACTTAGACTGCTATCAACGGCAGGACTTAAACGATTAACCATATATTACATAAACTTAACACACTGAGTGACACAGAAACTAAACATATGATACAAATTCTTTAATGAAACTTATAATGAGAGTACAAATGACAAAATATACACTGCACAGGAAGACTGAAAAATGTTAAGGTGGAGCTCCAGCTCTCCCTATCACCAGCTTTTCCACCTTCCTTGAGAGTACAGTACTGCCCTCACACGCTGGTACCATACTACAGCCTGCTCCCGATAATAATTATAATAATAATACATTATAATAAAGGACATGGTAATTGGAACTTGGAATGTAAGGGGAGCGAATGATGAGGTGAAAGAGAGAGAGATTGTCCGGGTGCTTGAGGGTGCGAATGTGGATGTATGTGGAATTACTGAAACAAAATGGAGAGGAGAAAGTGTGAGAGAATGGGAGTATGGATGGGGTATATGTGCAGGAGTAGGTGAGAATGAGAGGGCAAAGGAAGGAGTATATATAGTTGTGAGTAAAAGATGGAAGAGGAGCATAAGACAGTATGGATCAGTTGGGTCAAGGATTGTGTGGGTAAAGTTGAAAGTTGGAATACAAATGTGGGCGATTGTGTGTGTGTATGCACCAACGCAAGATCGTGCTAAAAGAGTGAGAGAAGAGTTCTGGACAAATGTAGAAGTGTGCATGGAAAAGTCTGGAAGGAATGACAGAGTGTTTTTGATTGGTGATATGAATGGTAAAGTTGGGAATGTGAAGGTGGATGGAATAGTTGGTGAGCGGGGTGTGCCTGCTGAGATAGATGAGAATGGGAGTGCGTTAGTGGACATTTGTGCTGGGAGGGGGTTGGTGATAGCCAATACCCTCTTCAGGCATAAAATGATCCACAGGTATACATGGCGAGTGATGAGAAGGGTGGGTGGTGAACTGGATGAAAGGAAGGCAATGATTGATTATGTGTGTGTGGATGAAAGGATGCAAAGATGTGTAAAGGATGCAAGAGTGTATAGAGGTTGGGGAAGTGGACTTTCTGACCACTACTTGGTGGTGGCCAGAATTAGGATTCAAGTAAGATGGAGGAATAGAAGAAGGGAAAGACGAGAGGAAGGAGTAGTTGCAAGGAGAGTGGAAAGGTTACAAGAGGATGAAAAAAGGGCAGAGTATAAGAGAGAAGTGGAGGAACGATTGGGCAAATATGAATTGGAGCAGATGGGAGACGTGGAAGGTGTGTGTAGAATATTTACAGAAGAAATATGTGCAGCATGTGATGTGGTGTGTGGAAGGAAGAGAAGACGGAGGGGGGTGCAAGGAACGGCGTGGTGGACTGAAGAGGTGAGACAGGCTGTGTCACAAAATAAGAAAGCATACAATGAATGGATGAGAAATAGGGGCGTGGAAGAAGTTGAGAGGCGGAAGAGAGAGTTATATGTAGAAAGAAAGAAAGAGGTTAAAAGATTAGTAAGAGAGAGTAAGAAGAGAGTGGATGTGGAATTTGGAAGGAATTTAAGTTTAAAGTGGAGGGACTGTAAGAAAATATTCTGGAAAGAGGTGAAAAGAGTAAGACAGGGTGGAAGTGAAGTTAGCAGAGGAGTGAAAGATAAAAATGGTAGATTACTAGTGGAGAAGGGAGAAAAAGTGAGCAGATGGAGAGAACACTTTAAGGAATTGTTGAACATAGAGGATGGAAGTAATGCGAGTATAAGAGGCTGGGGAATGGCTGGGAGGAGGAGGGAGGTGAGAAGACAGGAAGAAATCAGTAGGATAGAAGTTGTGGAAGCAATGAAGAAAGTTAAATCTGGGAAAGCCACAAGAATTGATGGAGAGTGTGGTGAAATGCTGAAGCATGGGGGAGAGATAGTAGTAGAATGGATGTGGAAGATGTGCAGATTGGCCTGGGAGGAAGGTAGAGTCCCGGAGGATTGGAAGTCAGGTATAATTATTCCCTTGTACAAAGGAAAAGGGGAAAAAAAAGTGTGTGGTAATCATAGGGGCATTTGTCTTCTTAGTATAATAGGAAAAGTGTATGTTAGGATACTTATTGACAGAGTTAGAGAAAGAACAGAGAAATTAGTTGGAGAAGAACAGGGAGGCTTTAGGAAGGGAAGAGGTTGTGTAGATCAGATATTCATTCTTAGATCTTTAGTGGAAAAGTTTCTAGAGAAGGGAAAGAAGTTGTATGCGGCTTTCATGGATTTGGAGAAAGCATATGACAGGGTGGGTAGACAAGGATTGTGGAAAGTGTTAAGAATATATGGAGTAGATGGGAAGTTGTTGAATGCTGTGAAGAGTATGTACGATGGTGCGAAGGCTGCAGTGCGTGTGGATGGTGAACTAAGTGAATTTTTCTCTTTGAAAGTTGGGTTGAAACAGGGATGTGTCATGTCTCCATGGTTGTTCAATCTGTACATGGATGGAGTAATAAAAGAGGTACAAGGTAGGGTAGTGGATGTTGGAGTGGCCCTGGTGAAAGAGGATAGTGTCTGGAAACTCCCTGTACTGTTATTTGCAGATGATACTGTGTTGTTGGGTGAAGACGAAGGGGAGCTGCAAGGCTTGGTGGATGAGTTTGGGAGAGTGTGCAAGAAACGGAATCTAAAGGTGAATGTAGGGAAGAGTAAAGTGATAGTCTTTGAGAGGTGAAGTCAGTGAATGTAGAGCGAGGTTGGATGGTGAGGAATTGGAAAATGTGAGTACGTTTAAGTACTTGGGTAGTGTGATGAGTAAGGATGGAGGTTTGGAGGGTGAAGTGCTTGAAAGGGTACAGCAGGGAAGAAAGGTTGCTGGTTCTTTGAAAGCAGTGATAATAAACAGGGAAGTGAGAATGGAAGTGAAAAAGTTACTACATGACAGTATTGTGATACCAACTCTAACGTATGGAAGTGAAGCTTGGACGTTGTTTAAAGGACACAAGTCAAGAGTGAGAGCAGTGGAAATGAGTTATTTAAGAGGAGCCTGTGGAGTCACATGGAGAGACAGACTGACGGATGAGGATAAAAAGGAGCATTGTGGTGTCGATGTGGATGGGATAGGAAGCGTTATGAGGAACACACTGAGGTGGTTTGGCTATGTCGAGAGGATGGAGGGTGAAAGACTGACGAAGAGAGTGTATGTGAGTGAGGTGGAGGGGGGAAGAGGGAGGGGGAGGCCGAGGATGAGATGGAGGGATGGAGTGGAGAGGTATATGAAAGACGGGGGTGTGAGTTGGGAGCAGGGCAGTGAAATGGCGGGGGACAGGGCGACTTGGAGGTGATTTGTTTGTGGCCACCCCAAACGGGATTGAGGCGTCTGGCAATAGATAGAGATAGATAGAAGATTAAATAACTAAAGCTAACACTGATTTAAACTAATACACATCTGGTCCACAGGTCGTGCTGGAGTCTGCTACCTTGACGCTGCTTCCTTGCCGCACTTGTCATACCCTGCTGAAGTTTGGTCTGCCCTGCCGTGAGAAGCCTGACGGTGGTGTGGTGTCTTCCCCTACTCTGAGATGCCTGGTGGTGGTGGTGGTGGTGGTGGTGGTGGCGGCGGCGGCGGCGGCGGCGGCGGCAGCGGCGGCGGCAGGGTATCGTGTCTTCCCCAGCCGTGAGATGACTTGCTGCTGCTGCTGGTGATCTGCCCTGACCTGCCGAGAAAAGCCTGATGGTGATGGTGTGATCTGCCTTGCAAGTCGGGTCGCTCCCCTCCAGGATGTTCTGTGGACAAATGCTACTTTTGAATGCATATTTTATATTGCTGTCTCTGTTAATGTATTCTATACTGAAGTGTTAATAATGAAAACTTAAATTTTCTGTTTTGTTTCATTACCTTTTAATCTGTGGCTTTGACTTAATATAGGTGATAAGTATATTGCGCTCTGCAGTCTTGTGTGTTCTGGGGACGGCTTTTGTGATGAGCTAAGACATTCTGATCGCTTCACCAAATTACTGCTCAGCCGTGTGATCAGTGGCCATAAAAGATTATACAATACAATGATATACAGCTAAGCATAAAAAAGGTTATGGGAATTCTCCACCATGCAATCAATGGACCTAAATTAAAGCCTATATTATAAAGCTAAGCCTGAAGAGGGTTGTGGGAAGTAGATAATGATGCAGGGTAGACACTGGTAATGTTCACTGAGCCGTGCCCGCAACACACAAGAACTGGGTGGCGTAATATATGGACCACCTTGTATAATGAGAGGCCGTAAGTGTGTGCTGACCCACAAACTTGCCATCAATGCCCCGTCATAACTATTACTGTGTCTTGTAGGAAGCACAAAGAAAACAGGCCACAGAATACCTCCTTGTCTCTCGTTCCTCCTACACAAACATACACGCCTTTCACTTTAACTTGGCACAGAGTTTCATTTAAAACATATGAGAATGTCACGCAGATCAGTAGCAGAAACAGCCAATACTACAGCCGAACATCCTTTCCACGGCACTCATTCGTGACTACCATCATATTCTAGTGATAACTATCGCTACTACTCGGCAAACCGTATGGAAACTATAAGCTATCTGTCTATCCATCTATCTATAGCCAGACGACTTAATCCCGTAAGAGGTGGTCACAAACAAGTCGCCTCTATGCCACCCTGTCCCCAGTCATTCTGCATCACTCCCCCTAATTCACACACACCCTCTCTCATATACATCCCAACTCCATCCTCCACTTAAAAGTAATACATTAAAATAACCGTGAATTACTGCCGCACAAGCTGAGCCCTAATCTTACCCAACACAAACACGAAGGAGCTTTAAAGAACAGAAAACAATACCTTGATAGCAGAAGACACTAAGACCACATGTACTGACAGCCTACACCAAGAAACATAACTAATTTCAGTCAGAGACCAAGTGAATATGAGAGGCACACAGTTCATCACTTCAGCTCAAGATCCGTCCCACCTTTGTAACCTTATGTTGCATCATCCTCTCCACAAACAAAATCGAACAACCGCCCAACACTACACAGAGTATCTTTGCAACATATCCCCTCCTCCACCCGACTCTACACTTCCCAGACACATTCACAAACTCACAAACACCCCAGCCAGCCAAAACTTTCTGCCAAACACATACATAAACACACAGACACCCCAGCCAGCCAAAACTTTCTATACCAAACACATACATAAACACACAGACACCCCAGCCAGCCAAAACTTTCTACCAAACAGCATCCTTCATGTGCCACCACCAGCCATACGAGTACACCCTTCAGACACTACCGAACCCAGAGACACGAGTACACCAACCTTCCCTGCTACAATACTAACACAAAATATAACACACATACAATCCCCTGTGATCATACTGCAAAGTGGCACCCCCACACCACAGCACACCCACTCACTTCCTGCACCACACCACCACAACACAGACAGTCCTTCAACATAGCACAGGGTTCACATCCAGAGGAGCCTAAGATGTAACAAGAACAACAACAACAACTCAGGCCAAGTTAAAGTGAAACGAGTCTAGTTACGAAAGGAAAATTTTTTCAAGTTATATTGTAAGCGCTTCGGGTACACAAAGTTACAAGGCCACAGGGAACGAACTGCATACCGAGGGTGTAATACTACGGCGGCTTAGGGGGCTTTATACCACCTTTTCTTCAGTGATTTATTGTTCAACCGAGCGAGCGTAGAGAGCAAGCAAGCGAGAACACTATATGACATGGTATAATAGGGTGGCAGAGAACAGCGCCAAGACTGTGTTGTCTAGGAAACTATTAAAGCCACAACGGATCTATGGACATCATTAGAAACCTAGTAAAAAAAATAATAGGAGTTACTTGAGGGACTTTTCTCAAAATTTGCCGCGCCAGTTCTGATAAAAGGAAAATAAACGTACCAAACTGAGCACCAGAACCGAGTTATTATAGTTTTTAAAACTACTGCTGATCTGTTCAGACAGCTGGAAAGCTTATGAAGAAGTAATTGATACTAAAGTTAAATAGACTTAGCTTTTAACATCAAGCGAGATGGATGGATGGATGGATGGATGGATGGATGGATGGATGTGGAATCGTGGATGCTTGGACCGATGGTAGAGTTCCTGCTGTTTCGTCCTTCCACCTGCTGACAAAAATCATCATCAATATCATCATCATCATAATCATCATAGCTGTCGTCGTCATTATCTTGATCATTATATACACCGTCATTCTCATTATCATTACCATTCTCATCATCATCATCATCATTATCATACTATCATCATCACCTACCTATCTATCTATTTATCTATATCGGTTTATCTATAGCCAGACTCCTTAATCCCGTAAGGGGTGACCACAAGCAAATCGCCTTCATGATGTACTGTCCTCTACCATTTAGCTCAAGTATCCCACTCATATGTTTCTTCTCTTTCCCTTCATCTCATCATCGGTCTCCCCATCCCCCTCTATCCTTCCAGCTAACTCATGTGCACTCTTCTAGTCATTTTCTTATCCGCCATCCCTTTCCTTGCGATAAATAAAGAGACAGTGAACAATGATTTTTGAAACCCATTGAGTGACCTTAGGAATCCAGTATGTTTTTTCAGAATATAGTGTAAATGTTTAGTATTTGTATGGCCAAGAAGAGCAATATCCCTGACCTCATTTGCACTCTTATGATATAAATAGTTCGAGTGTGAGGGAAATGCTGTACACACGCACGCACGCACGCAAATACACACAAGCATGCGCGGACACACACACACACACACACACACACACACACACACATTCTCTCTCTCTCTCTCTCTCTCTCTCTCTCTCCTACACACAGTCACCAACTACATTTGAAGAGAAACGAAAAACAAGAGGTGACTCAGCCATAGACATGAATATCGTCGCCGTCACCATAATCATCGTCATCACCATCATCATCGTTGTCGTAGTCATCATCATCATCATCATCGTCATCATCATCATCATCATCATCATCGTCATCATCATCATCATCATCGCCAGGAGCAACAGCGTCAAGCACAGCAATCATCACAACCCTGTTAAAGAGTTACTACATAAGTTCCATCACCGTCATCATCATCATCATTATTATCTCAACTGCTTCATCATCATTACAATCACCATAATCTCGGTCCAGTTAGTTGGTTCAGGAGTTTCAACATCACTATCATCAGCAGCATCACTATCATCTTATCAATATCATCTCCGACAACCCTATTATCATCATCATCAGCCTGTGACACACCGCTGCAGGATAAGGACCCCTGTTCAATCTAACTTGGCGTAAAATTGCAATCTCTTTCTTAAATTTTGTGTTGTGACAAGGGGTTAACACTAGATTGATGCTAGTCACGAAGAAGGGACGTGGAAATGATGCAGAGCTGTATATTTGTCCAAATTTACCACTGCACTACGGGAAATCAGCTGCAAAAAAACGACGATCTCGGCCTAGGTAAATGAAGGAACAACACCATAATATACTTTGTGTGTGTGTGTGTGTGTGTGTGTGTGTGTGTGTGTGTGTGTGTGTGTGTGTGTGTGCATGCGCTTCAGGACAAAATAATTTACATACAATAATTATTTCCATCACATTGTCCCTCTCATATCTGAATCGCACTTATCAGTATACATTCAGGTCCCAAACTGTACTGTTGGGTGGACATGGACAAGGAGGCAGGCAAGCCTAGTCCATCAGTCTGATCGGAACGAGAATCTACAGGATGACACTCACACTGCTATTTCACTGGTCTGAGACACCAAGATTGAGGCGGTACAAGGCCTCCTCATCTCCCTCACACTAACAGCCCCCTTTGTCTCATCAGAATTACGTCTAGTAGCCTCATAGGTAATATTTCTTTGGGCCATGATACTTCCTGGCTGTCAGTGCGATATCCTTGTGTCCTAATGTAGTCACCTTAATGGCTAAGAACAGCAAATATCCAACACTTACCTCAGGGGACTGATGCTACAGCAACACACACACACCCTCGTCCTTCCACTGTCATACGGCCACTAGCAAAAGTAGCCAAGTAGCGACGCCTACCAAGACGAGAGACTTGTCCAGCTACTTTTACAACCACTAGATGGTACCCGGGCCCTCTCATGGTAGGGGCAACTCTAGTATTTTATTCCAGGTACTGCTGGGCGATAGCATTCAGCTGAGAGTGAGTCATAAGAGTGTTAATACTGTCTCTATTAACTCTCATGATCATACAGGTCTCTTTACCAGCCCTACCCAAAAATAAATTCTGTGTGTGTGTGTGTGTGTGTGTGTGTGTGTGTGTGTGTGTGTGTGTGTGTGTGTGTGTGGTGCGAGGTGCCTGTGTGTTACCATGGCAACCTCCCCATACCATCACAGTTACATACACACATTTCCTCACCAGCAAGTTCCACTAGAGAGTACTATATGTGTGTGTGTGTGTGTGTGTGTGTGTGTGTGTGTGTGTGTGTGTGGGTGGGTGGATGGATGTGTTGTGTGTGGAGTGTGGGGGTTGGGGATGAATGGTTTGATGTGGTTGCTATGTGTGTGTGTGTGTGTGTGTGTGTGTGTGTGTGTGTGTGAGTGGGTGGGTGAATGTGTTGTGTTTGGAGGGTGGGGAGTGGGGGTGAATGGTATGATGTGGTTGCTGTGTGTGTGTGTGTGTGTGTGTGTGTGTGTGTGTGTGTGTGTGTGTGTGTGTGTGTGTGTGTGTGTGGATGAATGTGTTGTGTGTGGAGGGTGGGGGGTGGGGGTGAATGGTTTGATGTGGTTGCTGTGTGTGTGTGTGTGTGTGTGTGTGTGTGTGTGTGTGTGGATGTTTTGTGTGCGGGGGGGGTGGGGGGGTGGGGTGTGCAGATTGATGTGGTAGCAGTGTGTGTGTGTGTGTGTGTGTGTGTGTGTGTGTGTGTGTGTGTGTGTGTGTGTGTGTGTGTGTGTAACAACGTTACCTAGAAGTCATAGACCGAAAAGAAAGGGAGAAGAATTTGGTAATAACAGGAGTTCCGGATGAGAACGAGGCGTTGGATGGAGCAACAACAGAGGTAAACAAACTAAACAAGATCTGGTCTAAGGTAGGAATCAGTGAAGATGTTCAGTCACATCGAAGGTTGGGAACCACAGGGGCAGACAACAGGCGGCGCGCCATCCTGCTAACAGTTGACAGTAAGGAAACAGGGGACAGGATTTTAGAGAATGCTAGACAGCTTAAGCAGGCTGGTAAGGAGTATGAAAAGATCTTCATAAAGAAGGACGTCCATCCCAGCATCCGGAAAGAGTGGAAGAGGCTGCACGACGCGGAGAAAGCTGAGAGGGAGCGACCCGAGAACGCTGGCTGTGTGATACGCCTGGACACGAGGGAGAGGAAGCTCTACAGAGACGGAGTTGTGATCGACGCCTGGTATTGACAAGGTTACAGCTATGGGTGCGTGGTCTGAAGGGAATGAATCATTTTGAAACACCGAGAACTCACTCACCCCGCCCAACACCGAGGTGCTCACAACACAGGTGTCCAATTCTGATATCCATTCATCACCTTTCCTAAAAGTTTTCTTGCTCATAAAGTGCTTAAAAGGAGTCTTTAGATTATTGATTAACACCCACTTTGACTCTTTGCAAATACTCGATAGTATGAAGGCATTATCATTGGGTAACCGTACATCATCGGGTAAGACTGGATAGGAATATTTATCATGATCTGGTAACTCAACGTGGCTAGGCAATTCTCGAGCAAAGTTTCCAAATCTTGCGTTCATGTCTCCTATTATAACGCACTCCTGACACATTTCACTTGTCTTTAACTCCTCCTGAATTGATGCAAATGAGTCGTGAGAATAGTACGGTGAGTCAGATGGGGGTATATAACAAAATCCAAATAAACGCTTTGGTGCACACCGAAACTGAATCCATATTTGTTCCTCCATACAGGTATCAATAATTACGATTGCATCAGATAAATGATTCTTTAA
>NW_027643627.1:0-25000 GCF_032717465.1 Coenobita brevimanus
ACCGAGCCGATCCTACCCCACCCTGCCAAAACCAACCCTGTCCTACTCCACCCTGCCAAACACGACCAACCCTTCCCCATCCTGCCAAAACTGACCCAATCCTACCCCACCCTGCCAAAACCGACCCAGTCCTACCCTACCCTGCCAAAACCGGCCCAATCCTACGCCGTCCTGCCAAAACTAACCCAACCTTACCCCACCTGGCCATAACCGACCCAACGCTACCCCACCCTGCCACAACAATCCCATCCCTACCGTACCTTAACCAAACCAGTCTTATCTAACACAGATCGAGTCCCGGAGGTGAACAAAGGTTTTTATATCATATAGACGTTTTATATTTTATATTTTGCAACTTTCAGAGGCATTTACTCAGCTTTAGGAGTCTTATGGATAGGCTCAATCAAACGTATCGAACCTCCCATGTTAGAAAAAATAGCTTACAGAAATGCGTCTCGTACTGAAGGGGCGGAATGGACAGATCGAGTGACTAAGATATTGAATTATGTATATGACTGGTTTTGTTGTTATCTATTATTATTATTGTTATTATTATTATTTCAGGCAAATGTCCCAGGCTTCTAGACTGGCTGACTAGCGAATATTATTAAGTCTCCCGTGGCTCCGTGCTCCTTCCACTCAAGAGCCTGCACTTCACGCATTCCACGCACAAGATGGCGCCACCGCTGCATTCCTGCGAAGACGAGAGGTCAAGAGGACGACACTTGCTTTTTGTTTGTTTGTTTACTGTAATTGCTTAAAGTTGTGATCCCTCCAACTTGAATGCTCAGTTGTAACTATAGATAACTAGAATACGATGCTAGTCACGAAGAAGGGCTATAAAAAGATACAGAGCTCGTAGTATTGGCTGGATGAATCACTCTTGCGTGATAATCAAAGACGGTGAATAAAACCCACACTTGTAGACGAAGAATATAATTACCAAACAGTTTCGGTGGACACTGCCACCATCTTCAGTGGTCAAGATAGTGAGAGGGAGTGACATACTGATTATACAAGGGTTCCTTTTTATGCCTGTGTGTGTGTGAAAGGGTGGGGTAAAGGTGAGGTGGGGTAGAGTGGGGGATTAACCCAAGGGGGATTTTGGGGGGACATTACCGGACAGGTCAGGTGTAATTCCTATCTGACCTTACCTGTGTCGTAGCAGGAAGGGATGTCCCTGCTACGACACAGGTAAGGTCAGATAGGAATTACACCTGACCTGTCCGGTAATGTCCCCCCCAAAATCCCCCTTGGGTTAATCCCCGCTTACAATCTACCCCACCCCACCTCACCTTTACCCCACCCTTCCACACACACACAGGCATAAAAAGGAACCCTTGTAGTGTCAGTATGTCACTCCCTCTCACTATCTTGACCACTGAAGATGGTGGCAGTGTCCACCGAAACTGTTTGGTAATTATAGTCTTCGTCTACAAGTGTTGGTTTTATTCACCGGCTCGTAGTATTTTTTTCTTTTAACTAAGATACATGAAATAAGCTGCAAAAATACGAAAATACGAGCTTACTTAATGTAAATGAATTATAGTACGTTCAAGATGGAGGGAAGGCATTTTGTATTTTGTTTGTGATGTTATAGTGTCTCTCAGGATCCTAGGATCCTCTCTCGGCTGAACCAAATTGTCTGGCGTCAGCTGGAACATGATGCTAGAGTTATGTCGGTCGTGAGGGGTTAATGGTGACGGTATTGACACTGTCAGGCTCCTATGACTCACTCAGTCGAATAAAATCGTCTGAGTCAGCTGAAATGGGGTACTAGAGTTGTCCCAAGCACCAGAGGGTTAAGATTCTTAACCCTCTGGTGCTTGGGACAACTCTAGTATTCCATTCCAGCTGACAGACGATTTTGTTCGGCTGAGTGAGTCATAGGAGCCTGACAGTTACTACACTGTCACCATTAACCCCCGCATGACCGGCATAACTCTAGCATCATGTTCCAGCTGACGCCAGACAATTTGGTTCAGCCGAGTGGGTCTGGGGCCTGGGGGCACTAAATGAAAATATCCAAAAAATATTAAGGGGGGGCTATATCAATTTTGCCACAGGAGGTATACCAAAATTGGACTTTTTAATAAAACCCCCTCCTCTCTCACTCCCTGTGTTTTGTATATACCTCACTCTGTCTGCCTGTGGTGTGTCTGTCCCTCCCTGTCGTGTGTCTGTCCCTCCCTGTCGTGTGTCTGTCCCTCCGTCTCCCTGTGTGTGTGTGGTGTGTCTGTCCCTCCCTCTCCCTGTGTGTGTGTGGTGTGTCTGTCCCTCCCTCTCCCTGTGTGTGTGTGGTGTGTCTGTCCCTCCCTCTCCCTGTGTGTGTGTGGTGTGTCTGCTGTATGAAGGTGGCTGTGTACGTGTCGTGTGTGCCTAGATGTGTGTATGTATGTAGTAGTGTGTCTACTGTGTGAAGGTGGCTGTGGCTATGTACGTGTCTTGTGAGTGTGTATGTAGCAGTGTGTGTGTGTGTCTGTGTGTGTGTGTGTGTGTGTGTGTGTGTGTGTGTGTGTATGTAGCAGTGTGTGTGTGTGTGTGTGTCTGTGTGTGTGTATGTAGTAGTGTGTGTAAGTGTCTTGGTGTGTGTGAGCTGAAGTGTAAGGGGCCTTGTGGTTTTAAGGAAAGCCTGCTACGCAAACTTCCTTCAGCCACATTTTAAAGAAACCTCTATCACACCGGGACTTGAACCCGGGTCCTCCTGATCAGCAGGCCAGCACCATGCTGACCATGCTACCGCGGCCCCACAGGGATAGCGGCTAAAACTTCTACTGTATTTTATTTCTTTACATATTACAAAAAATGGGAAATTGAACAACATGCACAGACTAAACTCAATTGTCACGTACCTATTAATGTCGCTTTAGGAGGAGATATCTCGAAATTCCCTGAGCTACTTGGAATACCTAAGCCTGCAGTTTAATGCTAATCATGAACAAGTGCTATGGAAAGACTATAGAGCAGTTGCTACTTATATAAAGGGAGAAAGTAAAACTGGAACTTAACTGCTAACCAACGGCAGGACTTAAACGATTAACCATATATTACATAACACACTGAGTGACACAGAAACTAAACATATGATACAAATTCTTTAATGAAACTTATAATGAGAGTACAAATGACAAAATATACACTGCACAGGAAGACAGTACAGTACTCATACTGTACCTTCTGTGAGAACTCAGAATGAAAGCCAATCTGTTGTACCGATTTATAAACGGAAGAGATGAATCGCTAAATTTGATCCACAGTAAAAAATAATAATAATAATAATAATAATAATGAATACATAAAACAATAAAGACAAACCATATACACTACATGTCCACCCTAAACTGACAAAAAACCTGGCATCTCTCCACCTTGAATGCTGAGCTGTTTCTAGAGATAAAGACTAGATTATCATGCAAATCACAATGAAGATCTATGGGGAGTGATGCAAAACCATAATACTGTTTTATTCTGCCACTTAGATACAAGAACTAAGCAGCAGAAGGACTAAAATTTGTCAAGGTGAGCCAACTACAATGACACAGAGGAAGTCTGAGATTACATAATGTGTAATCATGAACTGATTGCATCATTCAGTAAAGATTACAAAGGAAAAGCTATCAAATCTGAAAGTGTAAGTACTATACAAGATATGATTAACCTTGTACATCCATATTCTGAGATATGCTTCCTATATCATAGCCTACACACAAATCCATCCCCCTCAACAGTAATGGTATATTCCTGCTGTCTCCTGACTTCAAATCAACTTATGAAACCTCTCCTAATTACAGTACAGTAATATGTTAATGAAGGCTGCTAGTAATTACCTTCAGTATGATCATTCTTATTTAAAGGTAGCAGCAATGGCTAATGAAGGATGTAAGGTATGCAGTCCTTCCAGTTCAATATACTATATCTCCAATCAGGCTTTATCCAGTGTCTCTCCTACACATGTTAAAGAATGTCATATGGGACTCTTAAGTTTGAAAAGTCTCTCCTATGCTGATTAACATAGTTTAAAGGTAACAAGAATGGCTTAATGAAGCCTGTCCCTAACCCTTCAGTCCAAAGGCTCTCCTATCAACCTTTAATTACTTTCCTACTGAACAGGTTCCTGAAGGTTGTAATGTGACCCTTCCAGTTTGAAAAGTCTTACCCAAGCTGAATAACAGTCTTAAATTAGCAAGAATAAAGGCTAATCATTGGAGCAGTTTGTGCCCTGTAATCCAAAAGATGTAGTTATATTCTCATTTTACTATCTATTTCTACCACCAGACCATCATATCTAACTTGAGACAGACATATAGTACTGTATTAAAGGGATTAATGGAGGAAGAACAGGACTGAAGAGTATTGTATCGGTGCTGTAATAAGAAGGGTTAGGACTTTGGGCTATGTTTGGTGTCCACTGTTTAGTAACTCTGCAAGTGTATTCTGATCATTACTTGTTCGCTTAACACAAGTCTGCCTATGGAGTCTTTCGAATTGTACACATGGTGCTAAGAGGGACTCCTTCGTGTGGTGGGACTGATATAATCATGTGGCTTAACTACAGTACAAGGTAATACAAAATTATGTCCCTCACCACCCTCTTTTTCCCCCAGACCAGTTTTGGCGCCAGCAGTCAACCAAATTTACATTCAGATAAGCCTACGGTTACTGCTGCTGGTTCAGTACAACCTGCCAAATCCGAACATCCAATTTCCAAAATATTTTTTCATAATATAGAGGGGTGTTGATATTATGTCCTCACACATTCAAGGTATAACTGAAGACTGAGTTCTTTGTGGACGACTGAGTTCTTTGTGGACATGTTTAAGAGCAGATGATAAGTTACTAATGCAAGTGCTTCAGTTTACTTATTGTTCTCAATTGCCTTGACTACAGTATTTGTTTCACAAGTCATTTCTCACAGCTGCCATTATGATTCCACTTTCCAAAATGTTCCATTTTACATAAAGCCTTTGGACCTAGGCATTTTGGATCTGAAAGGTTGTACTGTACACCTACTACTACTGTTCTTCTTAGATGGATACAATAGTTTACATATCTATTATCAATATCATTGTGGTAGGTGGTGGCGACCATCATCCACTCTCTTGATGTAGTGCTGCCTACTCCTTCCTTAGTCTTTATCATTCTTTTTCTGTGCCTGCCCTCCTCTCCTCCTATTTCTTCCATCTTTCCTGTCACTTCTTATTGCTTTTCTTTCCTTTACATGTGGCTTTACATTGAGTGACAAACCAAATGGTTTCCTGTAAGCCAGGAAACCATTTACAACGCTGGGTGGTAACCATATAACCAAATCATACGTGCACCCTACGAGTCAACAAATGTGTTGAAGGCGGCTTAGTGCCACTCCCCGTAAAACAAATAACTCAGTCAAATGGCCACTCTTTGCGGATTGTATGTCTGGCAATAGATAGATAGATAGATAGATAAAAAATACAGTCTCATCATACTTCTTTCACGGTGTAGGATCCTGTGGCTAGGCTAACCTAGTCCAATACATGTAAGGGTAGATGACCTGTCTACATCCCTTGGTGGTGTTAAAAAAAAAAAAAAAAAAATCCAATTGCTTCTCGCGGACAAAGCCATGCATGGAGGTCATTCTGACTGGGCGTTCTAACCCTAGATGTCCTTTTCCGGCCACATGCCCTTACTGGCACCAACCTGTGTCATTGTAGGGTATGGGGTATGATGCATAAAGTGCATGTACAGCAGTGAAGAGCAGGTAGTTATAAAAATGTTTGGCAGAGTATGCTGGCCTACCCTCTATGTTAGTGACACTGAAAATGTCAAGGGGGGAGCTCCAGCTCTCCCTATCACCAGCTTTTCCACCTTCCTTGAGAGTACAGTATTGCCCTCACAGGCTGGTACCATACTACAGCCTGCTTCCCGATAATAATTATAATAATAATAATTCATTATAATAAAGGACATGGTAATTGGAACTTGGAATGTAAGGGGAGCGAATGATGAGGTGAAAGAGAGAGAGATTGTCCGGGTGCTCCAGGGTGCGAAAGTGGATGTATGTGGAATATCTATCTATCTATTGCCAGACGCCTCAATCCCGTTTGGGGTGGCCACAAACAAATCGCCTCCAAGTCGCCATATCCCTCGCCTTTTCACTGCCCTGCTCCCAACTCACACCCCTCTCTCATATACCTCTCCACCTCATCTCTCCATCTCATCTCGGCCTCCCTCCCTCTTCCCCTCCACCTCACTCACATACGCTCTCTTCATCAGTCTGAAACAAAATGGAGAGGAGAAAGTGTGAGAGAATGGGAGTATGGATGGGGTATATGTGCAGGAGTAGATGAGAATGAGAGGGCAAAGGAAGGGGTATGTATAGCTGTGAGTAAAAGATGGAAGAGGAGCATAAGACAGTAGGGATCAGTTGGGTCAAGGATTGTGTGGGTAAAGTTGAAAGTTGGAATACAAATGTGGGCGATTGTGTGTGTGTATGCACCAACGCAAGATCGTGCTAGAAGAGTGAGAGAAGAGTTCTGGACAAATGTGGAAGTGTGCATGGAAAAGTTTGGAAGGAATGAGAGTGTGTTTTTGATCGGTGATATGAATGGTAAAGTTGGGAATGTGAAGGAGGATGGAATAGTTGGTGAGTGGGGTGTGCCTGCTGAGACAGATGAGAATGGGAGTGCGTTAGTGGACATTTGTGCTGGGAGGGGGTTGGTGATAGCCAATACCTTCTTCAGGCATAAAATGATCCACAGGTATACTGTACATGGCGAGTGATGAGAAGGGTGGGTGGTGAACTGAATGAAAGGAAGGCAATGATTGATTATGTGTGTGTAAATGAAAGGATGCGAAGATGTGTAAAGGATGCAAGAGTGTATAGAGGTTGGGGGAGTGAACTTTCTGACCACTACTTGGTGGTGGCCAGAATTAGAATGCAAGTAAGATGGAGGAATAGAAGAAGGGAAAGACGAGAGGATGGAGTAGTTGCAAGGAGAGTGGAAAGGTTACAAGAGGATGAGAAAAAGGCAGAGTATAAGAGAGAAGTGGAGGAACGATTGGGCAAATATGAATTGGAGCAGATGGGAGACGTGGAAGGTGTGTGTAAGATATTTACAGAAGAAATATGTGCAGCATGTGATGTGGTGTGTGGAAGGAAGAGAAGACGGAGGGGGGTACAAGGAACAGCGTGGTGGAATGAAGAGGTGATACAGGCTGTGGCACAAAAGAAGAAAGCATACAATGAATGGATGAGAAATAGGGGCGTGGAAGAAGTTGAGAGGCGGAAGAGAGAGTTATATGTAGAAAGAAAGAAAGAGCTTAAAAGATTAGTAAGAGAGAGTAAGAAGAGAGTGGATGAGGAATTTGGAAGGAATTTGAGTGTAAAGTGGAGGGACTGTAAGAAAATGTTCTGGAAAGAGGTGAAAAGAGTAAGACAGGGTGGAAGTGAAGTTAGCAGGGGAGTGAAAGATAAAAATGGTAGATTACTAGTGGAGAAGGGAGAAAATGTGAGCAGATGGAGAGAACACTTTAAGGAATTGTTGAACATAGAGGATGGAAGTAATGCGAATATAAGTGGCTGGGGAATGGCTGGGAGGAGGAGGGAGGTGAGAAGACAGGAAGAAATCAGTAGGATAGAAGTTGTGGAAGCAATGAAGAAAGTTAAATCTGGGAATGCCCCAGGAATTGATGGAGAGTGTGGTGAAATGCTGAAGCATGGGGGAGAGATAGTAGTAGAATGGATGTGGAAGATGTGCAGATTGGCCTGGGAGGAAGGTAGAGTCCCGGAGGATTGGAATTCAGGTATAATTATTCCCTTGTTCAAAGGAAAAGGGGAAAAAGAAGTGTGTGGTAATCAAAGGGGCATTTGTCTTCTTAGTATAATAGGAAAAGTGTATGGTAGGATACTTATTGACAGAGTTAGAGAAAGAACAGAGAAATTAGTTGGAGAAGAACAGGGAGGCGTTAGGAAGGGAAGAGGTTGTGTAGATCAGATATTCATTCTTAGATCTTTAGTGGAAAAGTTTCTAGAGAAGGGAAAGAAGTTGTATGAGGCTTTCATGGATTTGGAGAAAGCATATGACAGGGTGGATAGACAAGGATTGTGGAAAGTGTTAAGAATATATGGAGTAGATGGGAAGTTGTTGAATGCTGAGAAGAGTATGTACGATGGTGCGAAGGCTGCAGTGCGTGTGGATGGTGAACTAAGTGAATTTTTCTCTTTGAAACTTGGGTTGAAACAGGGATGTGTCATGTCTCCATGGTTGTTCAATCTGTACATGGATGGGGTAATAAAAGAGGTACAAGGTAGGGTAGTGGATGTTGGAGTGGCCCTGGTGAAAGAGGATAGTGTCTGGAAACTTCCTGTACTGTTGTTTGCAGATGATACTGTGTTGTTGGGTGAAGACGAAGGGGAGCTGCAAGGCTTGGTGGATGAGTTTGGGAGAGTGTGCAAGAAACGGAATCTAAAGGTGAATGTAGGGAAGAGTAAAGTGATGGTCTTTGAGAGAGGTGAAGTCAGAGAATGTACAGCGAGGTTGGATGGTGAGGAATTGGAAAAGGTGAGTACGTTTAAGTACTTGGGTAGTGTGATGAGTAAGGAAGGAGGTTTGGAGGGTTAAGTGCTTGAAAGGGTACAGCAGGGAAGAAAGGTTGCTGGTTCTTTGAAAGCAGTGATAAGAAACAGGGAAGTGAGCATGGAAGTGAAAAAGTTACTACATGACAGGATTGTGTTACCAACTCTAACGTATGCAAGTGAAGCTTGGACGTTGTTGGAAGGACACAAGTCAAGAGTGAGAGCAGTGGAAATGAGTTATTTAAGAGGAGCCTGTGGAGTCACATGGAGAGACAGGCTGACGAATGAGGATATAAAGGAGCGTTGTGGTGTGGATGTGGATGTGATAGGAAGCGTTAGGAGAACACACTGAGGTGGTTTGGCTATGTGGAGAGGATGGAGGGTGAAAGACTGACGAAGAGAGTGTATGTGAGTGAGGTGGAGGGGGGAAGAGGAAGGGGGAGGCCGAGGATGAGATGGAGGGATGGGGTGGAGAGGTATATGAAAGACGGGGGTGTGAGTTGGGAGCAGGGCAGTGAAATGGCGGGGGACAGGGCAACTTGGAGGCGATTTGTTTGTGGCCATCCCAAACGGGATTGAGGCGTCTGGCAATAGATAGAGATAGATAGAAGATTAAATAACTAAAGCTAACACTGATTTGAACTAATACACATCTGGTCCACAGGTCGTGCTGGAGTCTGCTGCCTTGTTGCTGCTTCCTTGCCACACTGGTCATACCCTGCTGAAGTTTGGTCTGCCCTGCCGTGAGAAGCCTGACGGTGGTGTGGTGTCTTTCCCTACTCTGAGATGCCTGGTGGTGTGGTGGTGGTGGCGGCGGCGGCGGCGGCAGGGTGTCGTGTCTTCCCCAGCCGTGAGATTACTTGCTGCTGCTGCTGGTGATCTGCCCTGACCTGCCGAGAGAAGCCTGGTGGTGATGGTGTGATCTGCCTTGCAAGTCCAGGATGTTCTGTGGACAAATGCTACTTTTGAATGCATATTTTATATTGCTGTCTCTGTTAATGTATTTTGTACTGAAGTATTAATAATGAAAACTTAAATTTTCTGTCTTGTTTCATTACCTTTTAAACTGTGGCTTTGACTTAATATAGGTGATAAGTATATTGCGCTCTGCAGTCTTGTGTGTTGTGGGGACGGCTTTTGTGATGAGCTAAGACATTCTGATCGCTTCACCAAATTACTACTCAGCCTTGTGATCGTGGACATAAAAGATTATACAATACAATGATATACAGCTAAGCATAAAAAAGGTTATGGGAATTCTCCACCATGCAATCAGTGGACCTAAATTAAAGCCTATATTATAAAGCTAAGCCTGAAGAGGGTTGTGGGAAGTAGATAATGATGCAGGGTAGACACTGGTAATGTACACTGAGCCGTGCCCGCAACACACAAGAACTGGGTGGCGTAATATATGGACCACCTTGTATAATGAGAGGCCGTAAGTGTGTGCTGACCCACAAAAATGCCCCGTCATAACTATTACTGTGTCTTGTAGGAAGCACAAAGAAAACAGGCCACAGAATACCTCCTTGTCTCTCGTTCCTCCTACACAAACATACACGCCTTTCACTTTAACTTGACACAGAGTTTCATTTAAAGCATATGAGAATGTTACGCAGATCAGTAGCAGAAACAGCCAATACTACAGCCCAACATCCTTTCCACGGCACTCATTCGTGACTACCATCAAATTCTAGTGATAACTATCGCTACTACTCGGCAAACCGTATGGAAACTATAAGCTATCTGTCTATCCATCTATCTATAGCCAGACGACTTAATCCCGTAAGAGGTGGCCACAAACAAGTCGCCTCTATGCCAACCTGTCCCCCGTCATTATGCATCACTCCCCCTAATTCACACCCTCTCTCATATACATCCCAACTCCATCCTCCACTTATAAGTAATACATTAAAACAACGGTGAATTACTGCCGCACAAGCTGAGCCGTAATCATATCCAACACAAACACGAAGGAGCTTTAAAGAACAGAAAACAATACCTTGATAGCAGAAGACACTAAGACCACAAGTACTGACAGCCTACACCAAGAAACATAACTAATTTCAGTCAGAGACTAAGTGAATATGGGAGGCACACAGTTCATCACTTCAGCTCAAGATCCATCCCACCTTTGTAACCTTATGTTGCATCATCCTCTCCACAAACAAAATCGAACAACCGCCCAACACTACACAGATTATCTTTGCAACATATCCCCTCCTCCACCCGACGCTACACTTCCCAGACACATACACAAACTCAAAAACACCCCAGCCAGCCAAAACTTTCTGCCAAACACATACATAAACACACAGACACCCCAGCCAGCCAAAACTTTTTATACCAAACACATACATAAACATACAGACACCCCAGCCAGCCAAAACTTTCTATACCAAACACATATATAAACACGCATACACCCCAGCCAGCCAAAACTTTCTACCAAACAGCATCCTTCATGTGCCACCACCAGCCATACACCCTTCAGACACTACCGAACCCAGAGACACGAGTACACCAACCTTCCCTGCTACAATACTAACACAAAATATAACACACATACATTCCCCTGTGCTCATACTGCAAAGTGGCACCCCCACACCACAGCACACCCACTCACTTCCTGCACCACACCACCACAACACAGACAGTCCTTCAATATAACACAGGGTTCACATCCAGAGGAGCCTAAGATGTAACAAGAACAACAACAACAACTCAGGCCAAGTTAAAGTGAAACGAGTATAGTTACGAAAGGAAAATTATTTCGAGTTATTTTGTAAGCGCTTCGGGTACACAAAGTTACAAGGCCACAGGAAACGAACTGCATACCGAGGGTTGTAATACTACGGCGGGTTAGGGGGCTTTATACCACCTTTACTTCAGTGATTTATTGTTCAACCGAGCGAGCGTAGAGAGCAAGCAAGCGAGAACACTATATGACATGGTATAATAGGGTGGCAGAGAACAGCGCCAAGACTGTGTTGTCTAGGAAACTGTTAAAGCAACAACGGATATATGGACAGCATTAGAAACCTAGTAAAAAAAATGATAGGAGTTACTTGAGGGACTTTTCTCAAAATCTGCCTCGCCAGTTCTGATAAAAGGAAAATAAAAGTACCAAACTGAGCACCAAAACCGAGTTATTCTAGAAGTTTTTAAAGCTACGCAGATCTGTTCAGACAGCTGGAAAGCTTATGAAGAAGCAATTGGTACTACTTAAGTTAAATAGACTTAGCTTTTAACATCCACCAAGATGACCGATTGTAGAGTTCCTGCTGTTTCGTCCTTCCACCTGCCGACGAAAATCATCATCAATATCATCATCATCATCATCATCATCGTCATTAGCTGTCGTCGTTATAATCATCATCATCATTATTTACACCGTCATTCTCATTATCATTACCATTCTCATCATCATCATCATTATCATATTATCATCATCACCTACCTATCTATCTACTGTATTTATCTATATCTGTTTATCTATAGCCAGACGCCTTAATCCCATAAGGGGTGACCACAAGCAAATCGCCTCCATGATGTACTGTCCTCTACCATTTAGCTCAAGTATCCCACTCATATGTTTCTACTCTTTCCCTCCATCTCATCGTCGGTCTCCCCCTCCCCCTCTATCCTTCCAGCTAACTCATGTGCACTCTTCTAGTCATTTTCTTATTCACCATCCTCTCCACATGGCCAAACTATCTCGAAGTGTTTCTCTTAACGCTTTCAGTCTCATCCACATCAGCATCACAACGCTCCTTCATCTGCCCATTTGTCTGTCTGTCTCTCTATGAGACTCCACATGCTCCTCTCAAGTAGCTCATTTCCACCGCTCTCACTCTTGACTTGCGTCCTTTCAACAAGATCCAAGCTTCACTTCCATACTTTAAAGTGGGAATCACAGCATGCAGTGCCCTTTTTTTTCATACTTTCATCCTCAGTTCCCTCTTCCTAATCACTGCTTTTTAGAGAACAAGCAACCCTCCTTCCCTGACGT
This sequence comes from Coenobita brevimanus, assembly GCF_032717465.1. Lineage (NCBI taxonomy): Eukaryota > Metazoa > Arthropoda > Malacostraca > Decapoda > Coenobitidae > Coenobita > Coenobita brevimanus. Next base: position 12,564 of record NW_027643627.1, read on the forward strand.
ATCATTTCAGTCACTTCATCCTCTAATCTTCCATCCTTATTCATCACATTACATAAATACTTAAATGCACTCATATTCTTCCATTTCCTGGCTATGCAGCCTCACTGTGCATTCTGTAACCTCATACGTTGAGATGTTAAAGCATCACCACCATCAGCATCAACATCATTATCACCATCAATATCATCACTATCAGCCTGTGACACACCACTGCATGATAAGGACCCTCTCACCTTTCTCCACTCTGATCCATTGATTGTTAGCCAGTTCCGTCCTTGCTCGGTAGATCTGCATCATATGATCTCTCCATCTTGTCTCTTCTGTGAAAGACGTGACACGAGGTGTGTGTGTGGAGTTACCTGAAAACAATATCAGAATTACTAGATGCGGGAGCTTCAGGCCCCTTAGGTTAATCTCCTTGGTTTGGTATGGTGTCGTGTGGTGGTGGGGGATTGTGTGGTGTGGTGTGGGGAGGATTGTGTGGTCAGGTGTGGTGTGATGTGGGAGGGTGGTTGTGTGTGGTGTGGTGTGTGAGGGTGATTTTCTGTGGTGTGGTGTGGTGTGGTGTAGGAGGAGGATTTTTTGTAGTTTGGTGAGGTGTGGGAGGGTGGTTTTGTGTGGTGTGGTGTGGGAGGGCGGTTATGGATGGTGTGGTGGGGGAGGAGGATTTTTTGTGGTGTGGTGTGGTGTGGGAGGGCGGTTATGTGTGGTGTTGTGTGGTAGGGGAGGAGGATTTTTGGTGGTGCGGTGTGGGAGGGTGATTTTGTGTGGTGTGGGAGTGTGATTTCGTGTCGTGTAGAGTGAGAGACTGGTATGGTGTGGTGTGATACGGTGTGGGAGGGTGGTATGGTATGGTGTGGTGTGAGAGGGTGATGGTGTGTGACAATGTGTGGAACGTAACTTGGCTTAACTATAATCACTAAAGCCTATATGAGTACAACACCTCTCATCCGAATATGGTTAGTGAGAAGCAGACGGTCAGGGCCGGTCCTAGAGCTACTGTGATAAAATGTAGAAAATCATGTGTTGTATCCTTAAAATAAAAAAGAATATGTGAGGTTAATTCTTACCTTTAAATAAAGACCAAAATATATGTATTACTTCACTCATATTCATCCACTTCCTAACGATACATAAAGAGACGGTGATCAGTGCATTATGGAACCCTGTGCTGTGATTTATGGGATGTAATAAGCTTTTCAGAATATTGCGTAAGTGTCTCGTAATTGTATAGGTAAAAGGTCCTATATTCTTGGCCTAATATTTACACTTGAAATAAAACTATGAATGTGTGGAAATAATTCTGCCATTTGAATAACTATGGTATCATCAACCAAGATATACATACACGAACAGAAGCAAGCACACACACACACACACACACACACACACACACACACACACACACACACACACATGCCCAGTCACCAAAACACGAAGTTAAACAGAAAGGAATGGGAGAGGTGACTCAGCCAATGACTTGAAGATCGTCGTCATCATCATCGTCGTCGTCGTCATCGTCGTCGTCGTCTTCGTTGTCGTAATCATCACCATCATCATCTTCTTCGTCGTCATCATCATCATCATCATCATCATCATCATCGTCAGCAGCAGCAGCATGTCATCACCATCCCAACACTGTAAAAAATGTAGTACAGAAGTTATATCAATATCATCACCATTATCATCAAATACATCACTATCATATAACCATATTCTAGAGTTTGCATCAACATCATCAGCAGCAGCAGCATCAACATCATCAGCAGCAACATCCGTCTTCATCATCATCATCATCAGCTTGTGACACACCGCTGCAGGATTAGGACCCCTCTCACCTGTCTCCACTCCGATCCTTTGGTTGTTAACTCGTTCCGTCCCTGCTCGGTGGATCTGCGAGTATCATCTCTATCTTGTTCTCTGTGTGCCTCATCCTCTCACTCCGTCTCTGGTCTGCCATTTAGTTACGCTGGCTGTCCATGTGTTACCTGCTCTATGGAAGACGTGACCTAAGGACTGCGTGTGGACTGACCTGTAAACAGGAGGACAAATATACGTGTGTTGCAGCATCACTACTATACCCTGTTCACTCTAACTTGGCGTAAAATTGCAATCTCTTTCTTAAATTTTGCGTTGTGACAAGGGGTTAACACTAGAATGGTGCTAGTCACGAAGAAGTGGTATGGAAATGATGTAGAGCTGTAAGTTTAATTCTTTCACTGAACTACCGGAAATAAGCTGCAAAAAAACGACTATCTCGGCCTTGGTAAAATGAAGGAACACCACCACAATATACGCGTACGTGTATGTGTGTGTGTGTGTGTGTGTGTGTGTGTGTGTGTGTGGTGCGAGGTGCCTGTGTGTTACCATGGTAACCTCCCGACACCATCACAGTTACATACACACATTTCCCCACCAGCAAGTTCCATTAGAGAGTACTGTGTGTGTGTGTGTGTGTGTGTGTGTGTGTGTGTGTGTGTGTGTGTGTGTATGCGCTTCAGGACAAAATAACTTACATACAATATTTTTTTTCCATCACATTATCCCTCTGAAATATGAATCGCACTTATCAGTTTACATTCAGGTCCCAAACTGTACTGTTGGCTGGACAGGGACAAGGGAGCAGGCAAACCTAGTCCACCAGTCTGATCGGCACGAGAATCAACAGGACGACACTCACACTGCTATTTCACTGGTGCTGAGACACCAAGATTGAGGCGGTACAAGGCAGAGTTGCCGTGAATTGCACACTGGTTGTGACGTCATTATTGCACACGGTTTCGTTTAGTAACCAGGATGACAGAGGATGTATTGTTGGTATAACTACCATAAAATTTGGTATACTGTGAATACTGGAAGAGAGGGTATAATTAATGATGTCAGACCTATTATGATTCAAGTGTAAGGACGTTAAATGATTAAGAGAGTTAATAAGTCAGCAAATGTTGATTAATAACCAGCCAAGAGACAAGTAAGTTTATCCACATCCAAGTTTTCTAGTATATCAACTGTACACGATTTACAACATTGTTTCGGTATTTCTTTAATATTACAAAGCAAGTGTGCACTGCTAATGGTTGGCACGTGTCTTGTAAATAATATATATATATATATTTTTTTATGATATCGCCGGGTGGGTAGAGGTAGACTGTTCCACGACGTATTCTTCCTTGTTTTAAATGACAGTATTATAGATAAACGCTACATATTCGTTGGTTTAACCGTGAAGGGTCTGAATAACAATACATGTTAGTTCCTACCAGTCATGACAAAATCCCACTTATTCCTACAAAGTAACGTGAACAATTAGTGTGCAACGACGTCCGCCTGCCCACATCCATGCTCGTCGTTCATTTGTTTTTCCACATTAGCAGACGATTTTTCACAAAACGGCAGCACTGGACTACGAGGCCTCCTCATCTTCCTCACACTAACATCCCCCTTGTCTCATCAGAATTACGTCTAGTAGCATTATAGATATTATTTCTTTGGGCCATGATACTTCCTGGCTGTCAGTGAGATATCTTTGTGTCCTAATGTAGTCACCTTAATGGCTAAAAACAGCAAATATCCAACACTTACCTCAGGGGAATGATGCAACAGCAACACACACACACCCTCGTCCTTCCACTGTCATACGGCCACTAGCAAAAGTAGCCAAGTAGCGACGCCTACCAAGACGACAAACTTGTCCAGCTACTTTCACAACCACTAGATGGTACCCTGGCCCTCTCATAGTAGGGGCAACTCTAGTATTTTATTCCAGGTACTGGTTGGCGATAGCATTCAGCTGAGTGAGTCATACTGCTATAAGAGTGTTAATACTGTCTCTATTAACTCTCATGATCATACAGGTCTCTTTACCAGCCCTACACAAAAATAAATTGTGTGTGTGTGTGTGTGTGTGTGTGTGTGTGTGTGTGTCTATGTGTTTTGTGTGTGTGGTGTGAGGTGCCTGTGTGTTACCATGGCAACCTCCCGATACCATCAAAGTTACATACACACATTTCCTCACCAGCAAGTTCCACTAGAGAGTACTGTGTGTGTGTGTGTGTGTGTGTGTGTGTGTGTGTGTGTGTGTATGTGAGTGGGTGGGTGAATGTGTTGTGTGTGGAGGGTGGGGGGTGGGGGTGAATGGTTTGATGTGGTTGCTGTGTGTGTGTGTGTGTGTGTGTGTGTGTGTGTGTGTGTGTGTGTGTGTGTGTGTGTGTGTGGTGTTGTCTATGTGTACCAGGTGACCCTGTGTGTGTGTCCGGCAGGGACACTGCGTGTGGATGCATTGTAGAGCTCATAGTGAACCTGTTTGAATGAAGGTTTGGGTATGCATATCAGTAAATGTGCATATATATGCGTGTGTGTGTGTGTGTGTGTGTGTGTGTGTGTGTGTGTGTGTGTGTGTGTGTGTGTCCATATGAGTATTCATAAATGTGTGTGTGTCCATATGAGTATTCATAAATGTGTGTGTGTCCATATGAGTATTCATAAATGTGTGTGCATCAGTGTGTGTACTCATCAGTGTGTGTATGCATCAGCGTCTGTGTGTATCAGTGTGTGCATACATTGCCGTGTGCGTGTATCAGTGTCTGAATGCATCAACGCGTGCGCGCATCCATGTGTGTGCATCGGTGTGTTTGTGCCAGCGTGTGTGCGTACATCACTGTGTACATGCAACAATGCCTGCATGAATCAGTATGTGTGTATTGAACCAAATGTGGGTGCATCAATATATATGTACTACCATGTGCTTGCTTCCTTCCAGGAGCATAAACTTTGTAAATATAGGTAAATTAAGTTCGCCTTCGTGCATTCCCTGTATGTATGTATGTATGCATGTATATATGTGTGTGTGCAGGTGTGTACATGTGTGCACGTGGGTGTGCGTCTGTGTATGTGTGTATTGTATTGGTGTGTTTTTTTGAGCACATGCGTGTGTACGTGAATGCACTTACAGCAGATTTATGACTACAGAACTAAGGTTATTTTTGCCAGCACGTTCTCATCCTAAAATACAAGCCTCGGTAGTCACTTTATATTCTGGTTCTGATCTGTACTGCTGCGTGGACAGAGACAAGGGGGAAACAAACCATGTCCACCAGTTTGATCGGCACGAGAATCCACAGGACGATACTCACTTATTTCACTGGTGCTGAGACTCCAGGACTGAAATGCTGCTCGGCTCCCTTCCCTCACACACTGCCCCCTTGTCTCATCAAACTGACGTGTATTACCTTTATTTTTTACTTGTCTTTGGCCTATGATACATCCTGGCTGTCAGCAAGATATCCTTGTGTCCTAATGTAATTACCTTAATGACTAAAAACAGCAAAATCTAACGCTTACCTCAGGAGACTGAGTCAACGCACCCTTACCTTCCCATCTCCTTTACTCACTGATACCTTCTTCGTCTCATCGACAAATACACTTGTTACCCATATTTTTTACATGTCTTTAGCTTATAACACTCCCTGGCTGCCACTAATATATCTTTGTGTCCTAGTTTAACCCTCTGAATGGTTAATAACAGCAAATTCCAACACGTACCCACAAGAAAGCGCCGACGTTCCCTCTCCCTCTCGTCGTCCGGCGGCCACTGACTGACAGAGGCAAGCAGCGAGTTCTACCAAGCTTAGAATCTTTGCTTGGCTACTCTTATAGCCAAAAGATGGTATGGTGACCCTCTCATGACAGGGAATACTCTAGTGTTCCATCCCAGCTAATCCTAGAAGCCCTAAAGGGCTTGGGTAGGGGGATAAGGAAAGGGGAAGGGTGGAGGAAGGGGAGTATGGGGGGGTCAGGGTCTGAGGCGGGGGTGCTGGATATGAGGATGGCGGGTTATTACGTGGCTGCCGTGATCTTGATAATGGGTGTAGGGGTGGTTTAGAGTCTTAAGTGAATTGCAGGTGTGAACCAAGTAGTTGATTAATAAAAGGGTCAGTAATAAATAAACTATTGGTACTTAAGTGAACCCTCAGCGAAACACTTGCCATGACGCGAGAGTGGTGTGCAGCGGAGCTGGGCGGCGCACGCCTACACTCCCCATTTAACATTTGGTAACTGAGGCGCTGATTGCTGGAGGTAGACGGCCTGGCGCCATGGCCTAACCGAAGCAGATATACACCATACCATCCCAAGAGCGACACTGAGGGTCGCTGACTGGGCATAGGGGTTTTAAATGGGTTGAGGCAGACTGGTAGACGCCGCATTGGGGGCGGGGCTTGCAATAAAGAAAATTCCCACAAAATGTAGGGGAGCCTGATGTAACTTCGACGAATCTTTATACCGTCCATTATCTTTTCTTTTCTCTCTCTCTCTCTCTCTCTCTCTCTCTTGTTCTTACGTTGCCTCATGTTAAAAGGTCCTTTTATTTCTTAATGGCGGTGGTGTAATATAAATTTCCATGTGGCTCTATATGTGGACACTCAGTGGATTGTGTTTTCCATTCTTTCCAGCTAATCTACAGTTTATCACATTTTTCCTGGCTTATTTCCCAGCGATATCTATACTGCATTCAGATTCTACACTAAGTTATTGGCTGCATAATCAGTTGCTTTGTACTGTGATCGTATCGTATCTTTTATAAAAGCTCCAATAAGCTTGCATGCGTCGGCCTTAGTCACATGATGGCTCTCCACGCTGCTTGATCTCTGGCAGCCTCCCTATTCAGTCCTTTATCCCCGAGGTCACACTCTATGACCTCGTCTCAGGTCTTTTTCGGTCTGCCTCTCGCAACCCTACTCCCGACGTTCACACTTCTTACTGTAGATCCATAATATCTGAATGTTTCTTGTCTGCTTCTTACCATTTGTAGAGGTTCCCTGTACTGTGTGTGTGTGTGTGTGTGTGTGTGTGTGTGTGTGTGTGTGTAATTCACCGGGTCGGTCAGGATCACTTGATGGTCGTGATCGTCAGATTTTACCCTCCCGGAAGGGAGCTGAGAGCTCATATAGTCCGATCTAAGGGCAAGGCTGTGACCTTCACACACGCACACACCCGTCCCCTTGCTCCAGGAGGACAGTAACCACCCACTTCGTCAGTGAAACTTTTCGCAACCTGAGCGAGGCGCGAATTCCCGTCCACCAGTTGGCAAGCGAGAAAGTTACCACTGCACCAGCGAGCGGTGTGTGTGTGTGTGTGTGTGTGTGTGTGTGTGTGTTCTTACCTAATTGTTCTTACCTAATTGTATCTTTATAGGAACGAATAAAGCTCGTAGTCCAGTGTATTAAACCATTTGTATCATACATATCCTTAAATTTATGAAACGTTTTGGCACACTATTTCATTCGGTAGTGCATTCCACTGGTCAATTATTGTTCTATTTGGGAAACTAGATTTCCTTACGTCTTTATTGCCTCTCCTTTTATGCAGTTCTTTGCAGTGTCCTCTTACTGCTGCATCCCCATAGGTTATATACTCATTTATGTCTATTTTCTCCTTCCCTGATATGCATTTATATAGTATAATCATGTCTCCTCTTTTCCTTCTCTCCTGTAGTGTAGGTAGATTCAGTTTTTCTTCGTAGCTTAGATCCCTTAAGCTTGGTACCCATCTTGTAGCTGCCCTTTGAACTTTTTCAATCTTATCTATGTGTTTTTTTAGATGAGGACTCCAGACTACTGACGCATACTCCAGGGTTGGTCTGATGAATGATGTTATTATCTTTAATAGTATGTCTTCATTTGTGTGTGTGTGTGTGTGTGTGTGTGTGTGCGTGTGTGCGTGCGTGTTCTTACCTAAGTGTATCTTTACAGGAATGAGTCAAGCTCGTACTGTCCCGTGTCTTAAACCATATTAATCGTACATATCCTTAAATCTGTGAATTGTTTTGGCACACACTATTTCATTCGGTAGTGCATTCCATTGATCAATTGCTCTGTTTGGGAAACTGAATTTCCTTACGTCTTTATCACCTCTCCTTATGCAGTTTTTTGCAGTGTCCTCTTGCTGATGCTTCTCCATATGTTAAGTAGTCATTTATGTCTATTTTCTCCTTCTCTGATATGCATTTATATAGCATTATCATGTCACCTCTTTTCCTTCTCTCCTGTAGTGTTGGTAGATTCAGTTTATTTAGTCTTTTCTTCGTAGCTTAGATCCCTTAAGCTTGGTATCCATCTTGTAGCGGCCCTTTGAACTTTTTTCAATCTTGTCTATGTGTTTTTTTGAGATGAGGACTCCAGACTACTGATGCATACGCCAGGGTTGGTCTCATGAATGATGTTATTATCCTTCTTAGCATGTCTTCATTAATGTATGTGAATGCTATTCTCATATTTGCAAGCAGTGTATACATGTTCCGTACCTTCTCACTGATGTGGTCAGCCGGAGATAGTCTGTTATTGATAATCACACCTAGGTCCTTCTCTCTTTCTGATGTATGTAGGGTTTTATTTCCTAACGTATAATCCCAGTCAGGTCTTTTTCCACTTTTACCAAACTTGATTACATGACACTTGTCCACATTGAATTCCATTTGCCATGTACTACTCCATTCATGAAGTTTATTTAATTCTTCTTGTAGCTCTTTACAAGAGTCTGTGTTAGTAATTCTCCTTTGTATTTTTCCATCATCTGCAAACATATTCAGATAGCTTTCATTTCCAGTGTTACTGTTTATATCATTTATATACACTAAAAACATGATTGGTGCCAGCACTGAGCCCTGTGTGGTACTCCACTAGTCACTTCTTTCCATGATGAGTAGTTTCCCCTTAGTACTGTTCTCATTTCTCTTTTTATGAGAAAATCTTTCATCCAACAAAACAGTTTGCCTTGAATTCCTCCTTGATGGTACACTTTCCATAAAAGTCTTTGGTTTGGTACTGTGTCAAATGCTTTCTTGTGTGTGTGTGTGTGTGTGTGTGTGTGTTTAGGGGTGTGTGAGATGTGTTTTGTAAGGATTTTTTTTTCTCTCTCTCTCCTTCTTTACTCCAGTTCATTTTACAAGTGCATATGTAAGTCTGATCATGTTCGTTCGTTCGTTGACGATTTCCTCCCCTATAGGGAGGGCCGGGCCTTACATTAGCCCAGTCGGTGGATTTTTGACTGAATTTCTTAGTTGGTTGTGTTGGCTGTATTTGAGGGGGAAGAAACCACCGTGGCGGTTCTGTATGGTCTTTTTTTTTTTTTTTTTTTTTTTTTTTTTATAGCTCACAGGTGCATCATATGCCTGCACACGTTGATGTATAAAAACATCCGCGCATGCAGGCACAAACACACGAGTGATTTTAGAGTGGGAGGGTATAATGGAACAGGTGACCAGGTGACCGTTAGGCGCGGGGATTAGCGGGGATTAACGGTACCTGAACCGTATGGAAGGGGGCATGGTGACGGGGGAAGTGTGCAGTGATGTTTGCTAGGGTTGTTATGGGTGTATTAGCAATCACTGCAGCAGCTGCTTGTTTAAGTGTCTCCTCGGGGCTGGCTGCCGTATTTATGCGGGGCGTATCTGGGTTGGGGAGATTGACAGGTCTGTTAAATTTATTGGTGTTTCGGCAGCTGAGAATATAGTGGAGAAACGGGAATGGGGTATCAGTGTTGCAGTTTTCACACGTGCTGAGTTGTGCCTCATTTGTGAGTATATGAGCTTTACACTTATATCCCAGGCGGAGGCGTCGTATATTTTTAAGTGTTCTGCTTTTGAATTTGTTAATAGCATTTATTGGCTCATATTTTGTAGCGGCAGCATACCATATTGCAGAAGGGGAGCCCGCCTGGACTTGATGCTCGTGTTCTGAGCGGTTGATTGTTGCTGCCTGCATTTTAATTGTTCTTTTGATCTGAGTGAGGCTCGGTGTTATGTCAACCTGAACGTGTGAATATTCCGTGGCTTCTTTGGCTAGTTGGTCTGCCAATTCATTCCCTTTGATACCTACATGGCTGGGTATCCAATTAATTGTTATAGTTCCGCCAGCATCTCGTATTTCTTGCGCGGTGGCAATTATGTCAGTAATTAAATGAGTGTTATCAGACGGCTCCTGTTTTCTTAGCGTTTGTATTGCGCTGGCGGAGTCTGTATGGATGATTGTATGGGATGTTGGGTTGATGTCTAGGGCATCATCCATGGCGGTAAGAATTGCAATTAATTCAGTCTGGAGTGTAGAGGCTCCATCTGATACACGCAGGCCAAATGAGTGTTCTCGGCATACGACTGCCGCACCTGCTTTATTGTTATTCACAGAGCCGTCTATATAGTAGGTTGATGAGTTGGGGGAGGTGAGGGAGGCAATTTGCATTAAGCTCTCTTGGCGTAATTGTTGTACGGGAGTGAGGGCTTTTAGACTTTTTTTTTTTTTTTTTTTTTTTTTTTTTTCCGGCCTATCAACCATTGGGGCCGAAGCCCCTGGTTATTAAGGCCGTGTATATACAGTATATATATATGTATATACATTTAAACATATATACATACATATACAAACATATATATATACATACATACACATACACACACACACACACACACACACACACACACTTCCATGCATACATACAGACACACTTTCATGCAAACGTACATATATATATAATAATTTTAATCTTATTTATTTATTTTTTTTTTTGTATTTTTATTTTTTTTTTTAATTTCTTCTTGGTTTTTTATTTTTTTTATACCTTATATTATAAAGGAACACTAATCTAAAGACCCTAAAACTAATCACCTAACAGACAAATCGCTAACCTATACTAAATCCTACACAGACAAATAGCTAGACCTACACTAATGGTAAAAATACCTCGACTAACAGAACACCATCGACTGCAGATATGTAATGCCTTTCTACATTACATACCTGCACTCATCACCTGGTGACTGTCAGTCGAGGCACAACCTAATATAGGGGACATCAATATATGAAAGGGAACCAGACGAGTCAGGAACATTTCCATATACGTCAGCTGTCGTCCCTAATTAGAATAACTTAAGCAAGATAATATAATGTATTTACATAATTTATACAAACAGTGAAGAACCTCGCCCAGCAGACCACCATCGACTGCAAGTGCCCAATACCTTCCTATATTGCACACTTGCACTCATCATCTGGTGACTGTCAGGCGAGGAACTTGGCTTAATGTAGGGGACATCTATATTAGAAATAGATCGGTGGGAGGAGGAACTATTTAAAATATGTCAACTGTCAACCCTAATTAATATTACAATATATACATATTTACTGTTCATAAAAATCATAACCACACAGTAAAAAAGTCACATCACTCTGATCAGTCCGGTCTCTCTCAAGAAAGCCATCAATTTATCAGTCATAACAATGTCCCCATCACCCAGGATGGTGGAAAGGGTGAAGGGGACGTCTACTGCGCCGCAGTAATTTATAAGTGAAGCACGTTCACGAATAAATCGCCGACAGCGCAGGATGATATGACTAATAGATAACACCGCATTACAGATGTCACAGTGCGGTGGGAAGCGTCTTTCCATATATGGTTTTATGTGGGTTAAAATGGTGGCATTCAGCCGTAACCGTGCCAACACTTTTTCTTCTAGGCGACTGGGACGGTTGGCAGTGTCCCAGTCGCCCAGGTACGGCTTACAAGTTGGAATATTTAGTCTGGTCCACTGACCTTGCCACAGAAGATTTATTGATTTCTTTCCGAGAGAGAGACTCGACCGTAGATCACGAGGAACGTCCCAAGTCTCCTCGAGCTCTACAGCCGACTTTGCAAGTAAGTCAGCCTGCTCATTGCCGTAGATACGACAATGACCAGGCACCCAGATCAGCGTGAATGACTTGTTGCATGAATGCAACTTATTAATGATGCGGCCCTGGATCTCGTGAGAGTCCGTAGTGCAAGATGCAATTGCCTGAAAGGCTGATTTTGAATCTGAAAATATGACAAATGAGTCATGCCTAGAATTGAGAGCATAGTCTATGGCTTTGTCAATAGCAAAAAGTTCTGAAGTAAACACAGATGTATGAGTCGGCAACCGATACCTGAGGGCACATTCAGTCGACCACACACTTGCACCCACACATTCACTCGACTTGGAGCCGTCGGTGTACAATTGATGGGACCCCAAGTGACGAACAATGATGTTACGAAACAAGTGGTGGACCTTCGCCTCCGGCGCCTTGGCCTTTGGTGCTGGGAGCCATGTAACATCGACTGTAAAGCCGTGTGGCTCCCAAGGCGCTATATTTTTAAGCACCAACTTGTCACAGTCACTGGGGTCCACATCAAGCTCCTGAGTCAGTAAGTGGAGGCGAGCGGCAAGTGGCCGACGCACCCCCCGCAGAAGGTGGTGGTATTGATTAGACTCTGGGCTGCTGGCATGGGGGTTTTATAGGTAGAGGCAGACTGATGGGCGCCGCATTGGGGGCGGGGCTTGCAACAAGGGAAACTCCCATAAAATAGAGGGGAGCCTTATGTAACTTCGACGAATCTTTATACTGATCATTGTCTTTTCGTTTTTTTCTCTC